>NC_143260.1:37536072-37842172 GCF_984573655.1 Nuphar pumila
TATCCTGAGATTTCTTACAAGGGTTTAGTATGTTTGAAGCTTAGAATTTTAAGATCTGGAAGACCAAAAAGAAATCAAGTTAGTAAGGAGTTTTTCTGATGGACGATGATAATCCGGGAACGAGTACAGACGCACCATCATGCCCTTCAAATCCCAATTGAATAAACGTGTGTTCATGAGGAGTGATTAGTGGCCTCATTGATTTTTTTTTGAGATGTTGAGTTGTTAGGAGCTAGCCCATCTCGTCAACTTTTTGTTTATATGTTGCTTGGATCATGGATGTTTGTTGAGTCACTGGACCTACAGGTGTCTCGATAAAATTTTCAATTTCTGGATCCTCTAAAAGCATGTATTTACATTATATTCATTCCCTCTGTGACAATCTAAAATTGGTGCTGAACCCTTGGTTGACTGATCCAACTGTTTACATTGTACCAGTTTCTGCTACGAAAACCTAAAATTGCTGCCTGAACCATTGGATGCTTGGTAAATTAGATGCTTCATATATATTTGGGATTGAATGTGATATAATATTATCCTTTATTGTTTATTCTCTTTTATATCATCATGGATAATTGATGTTAACTTGGAAGACCCAATTTACGAGGAAAACTAACCAACTAAGACATTATCTAGGAAAAGTTGAAAATAACGGGAAATAGCTAGAAAATGATGGAAATTAATGCAAAACAGGAAACAACTAGAATAAACTGGAAATAACAATCTTTGAAAATTCAGCTGCTGTAATCCTAGATCTTCCCTATACTTATAGGGGAATAATTCTAATCCTAGTAGACTCAAACTATCATACTTGATGAACACCAATTAAGGAAAGCAAATCCTAATTCTACTAAACTACTAAAAGGGACATTATCAATTACTAAGATTCAATATCCATTACAATGACCCAAATAGGAAAAATATCCAAACTAAAATAATATGAATCTCAAATGATCCAATAAAAGAAGTGGATCCGGATATGCATCGCTCCACTCCTGCATCATTTCCTTCAGGTTGGAGGAGACTTATCTTGAAGTCTTGATCTCGCTTACATTTTTGCCAATCCCGTTCCACCTTGTGGGTTATGGGCCCACAATATGGGACCAGATCTTTATACCTCACCACAAGCAGAGTAGACCAAGCAGGATCTGCTCCAAAATGTATTTGAAAACCTAAAATATTCTTCCTGAACTATCTGTAGTCATATGAGCCATGATATTGATTTGGATCAATTGGATCGAATGGTTCTAAGGCTGACTTGATCCAATGTGAAGAAATCGCTGAATGCGGGATCTGAACCACTCGATTTGTCATCCAGTGCTCCAAACGCTGGTTTAGAACATGGCTTTGGATCGAAAAACTCGAAGAAATCAGGAAACTCGAATCCTTTGACGAACGGACCATGATACAAAGGCACAAACCGGTACGCATGGACACCGAACTAGTCTGACTAGTATCCAAACCAGTCTAAAATTGATCCGAACCAGTGGGAACTGGAGTGAATCAGGTCTTGGTATTGTCATCGAGACAAACAAATATTTTGAACCGGTTCGGCCTTTTCACAGGGCCCTTGAGGTCGTCGGTGGAGGTGCCCTCCCTCGCCATCACCATTGCGCCACCCTCCCCCGTGTCACCTTCGATAGGTAGGGGGGTCTTCGGTCGATTAGATCTGGTCGGCAGACGAGTGTCGATCAGGATCCAACCTGTAGTACTTTGACAGTGTTATGCTTCCACTCGAGAGAGAAATCTGCATCACGTTGTTTGCATCAACGTTAACAACGATAGGAAGGGGAGGCGTCGGCCGTGGGGCATCCTTCAGTAGTGCGGTGTTCGGCTAGCCAGATTCGGCCAATGCAAGATCGCCGATCGAATCTCCGTCGATGCTGGGGCATCGTCTAACCATCTGTCCTCTCCAAGAAGAGAATGTTCTGTCGACCGTTGGGGGCCACCTGACGATGTCCGTCCGCCCGGATCCAACCGACAGGACGATGACGATTGTCGGTCGGACAATGCAGGTTGGATCCTATCTGACCGCTTGGCACTGCCCTGCCGAAAAAGAGGGAGGGGCGGGTAGCACCCTCCCTCCCTCCTCAACTTTGACCGACGGAAGGGAAACCGACGGGACAACATGACGATGACCCTTCCGGAGTTGGAAGGGGGGATGCCAGTCAGCTAGGTTCGACTGACAGATGGTGGCGGGCACTGGCCGACAACAAAGGAAGAAGAGGGAGCACATGGTGAGGGTGGAGTTGTCTCAGTCTGGCACAACCAAAGATGCTGACCACTAGGGGAGTCCAACAGACATTCGCTGGTCATGTTCTAGCTAGCAGGTGACCCTTGACTCCCCTACTAGTCCACTGTAACGTCGATGGCGGTGGTAGTGTTTTCCGGTTGATGTGAAGTAATGAGAGGATTGCCCCCCGGGTTCACCCCATGCAGGTGAGGGAAAGGGTCGTCGGCTCCTTTCAGTGATGGCTCTGCTGTTTGTGGTGGTATTGACTTTGTTGGCAATTTTCGAACCGATTCAGCAGTTTGTTGGCAGGACATCTTCCTTATCAACGCTACGTTCTACTAGATTGAGTCCAATCTTTGCTTCTACTCATCATATAGTTGATCCCTCTTTGCATCAGATTCTAGAAGAGGGAGCGCATGGTGAGGGTGGAGTTGTCTCAGTCTGGCACAACCAAAGATGCTGGCCACTAGGGGAGTCCAACGAACATTCGCTGGTCATGTTCTAGCTAGCGGGTGACCTTGACTCCCCTACTAGTCCACTGTAACGTCGATGGCGGTGGTAGGGTTTTCCGGTTGATGTGAAGTAATGAGAGGATTGCCCCCCGGGTTCACCCCATGCAGGTGAGGGAAAGGGTCGTCAGCTCCTTTCAGCGATGGCTCTGCTGTTTGTGGTGGTATTGACTTTGTTGGCAATTTTCGAACCGATTCAGCAGTTTGTTGGCAGGACATCTTCCTTATCAACGCTACGTTCTACTAGATTGAGTCCAATATTTGCTTCTACTCATCATATAGTTTATCCCTCTTTGCATCAGATTCTACACTCATGTGCGTCTCCATGATTTCTCTGCTTTCGTTTCTTGACATCGTAAACACAATCAAGAACTTTGGCTTTGATACCAAATTGATGCAAATCTAGAGGGCCCAATTTACAAGAGAAACTAACGAACTAAGATATTATATAGGAAAAGTGGAAAATAACTAATCCCAGTAGACTCAAACTACCATACTTGTTAAACACCAATTAAGGAAAGCAAATTCTAATTGTACCAAATTATAAAAGGCGATATGGATCAATTACTAAGATCCAATATCCATTACAACAACCCAAATAAGAAAATATCCAAACTAAATAATATGGATATCAAATGATCCAATAAGAAAAAGTGGACCCAGATATGCATGGTTTCGCTCCTGCATCAATAGTGAACTTATAAGTTATAGGAACCAAGATTGTGTTTCAATTTTTTACAAATATATATTTGGTTATATGCATTCAATTTCTTAATAATTATCATATTTTCCTTGCAATGAACCGTTGAATATATACTTTTATTTTTCTATATTTTAATTTCTTGTTAATAAAAGTTTTAGATTATATATAAATTTTTTAAAATTTCAAATCCTCTTTTTTATCATATGATAATACAATATGCGGTTGAGAACAATAGTAGATCCTTGGTGTTGATGGTTGTCACTTTGCCATTAACTTTATCTAATGATGGCATAGTTTGATTGTAAAGTATAGGAGAACTTCTTGATGTCATAGGTTGGTTTCATAGGCGCTAGGCGATGAGCCCCTAAAAAGGCCTAGCCCCCCATAGGGGGTACCCCAAATAAAAATTTTTTAAAAATTTAAAAACCATAAAAAACATAATAAGAAACATGTATACAACATAAAATCAATCAACATTAAGCAGTAGACAAATAATATGTTGAACATTGTAAAACAATTATATTACATAACCGTAACTTGCTCAAACAAATTAATAATAAATTAACAATTGAATAAACAAACAATACAACTACAATGTGAAGACCAATACACAAAAAATAAAATCATGTATTAAAAAAAATTAACAACAGACGTAATACAAGCAATAAACAAATAATATCTTCTTCTTCTTCTCAACAATAGACATAATACAAGCAATAGATAAATGATATGTCTTCTTCTTCTTCTTCTCAACGATAGACATAATACATGCAATAAACAAATAACATGTCTTCTCCTTCTTCTTCGTCTCCAACTCCTCGAAGAAGAAAACAAATAATGTCTTAAAAAAAAATCTTCAAAAAAAAAACCTATGTGCCTAGTGAAAAGGAGTCATCATATTTATGCAGGACCCGCAACCCGACCCGTTTTGTATATTGGATCGGATCCAGATCCAATTAGCATGTAATGTAGAATTAATGTGTTATTAAGGGGTACTTCTGTACCCTAGTAATGTTTGTTTTACATATTAATAGAATGAGATGCGTAGCCACGATTGACTAACGCACCTTCTATGAATTTCTCTCTCTCTCTCTCTCGTGACAGGCAAATACAGAGATCGAGTACCTCCTTTCTTTCATGGTATCAGAGCAACGTGACGACTGGGAGTGAAGAACTGCTATATCCTCGGTTTCACGGTGACAGATCTCGATCTCGGCTTTACGACGACTGCTGTTTCTTTCTTCTTGAATCACGATCACAGATCTCGATCTGAGAATATTTCACAGTGAACTCTTATCCTCTGCTGTTTCGTGGGTTCTGAAAATTTTCACGGTGACCTCTTATCCACTGCTATATCCTCTGCTGTTTCGTGGGTTCTGAAAAATTTTCACGGTGACAGACGACTACTGTTTCGTGGGTTCTGAGAATATTTCAAGGTGCAACAAACGACTACTGTTTCGTGGGTTCTGAGAATATTTCACGGTGACAGGCTACCATTTTTCTTCTGCTGATTCAATACATCTCTGCTGTTTAGTGTGTTTTTCCTTGGCTCGATTACTGTGATTCAATACATTATTCCATTTTTCTTATTCTCTGTTAGCCGAGGAGTGCCCTGTTAGCCAAGCCCTCTATTTTGTCTCTCATATTAGTCGAGTCCTCTACTTTACCTCTCATACCTAAGTGTCAGTTCAGTTTTTTTTTAATGGATTTTACTCATGCGCAGTCATGCCTGTCCTCAAGCTTTCTCGGTCAATTAGTCTCTGAAAAACTGAATAACTCAAATTTTTTAACCTGGAAAAGACAGATCATCCCATTTATAAAGAGTCAGGACCTCTCCGGTCATCTGGATGGATCGGTTCTTCCGCCTCCAGAATATCTTTCACAAGAAAAAGCGGACGATAAAGGAGAACAATCTATTGTTCTTCACAGGAATCCAGAATATGTTACTTGGATGAAGAGAGATCAATCACTAGTGACATACATTACTTCAACTCTCTCACAAGAAGTTCTTGTTGCCCTTCCTGATGATTGTTCGTCCAAGGAGTTGTGGGATAAGTTAATTCAAACATATTCATAAATTTCTGAGGCAAGAATTATGTTTCTTAAGCGAGAGTTTCAAATGATGAAGAAAGATTCCATGCCTATTATGGAATACCTGGACAAAATGAAAGGCATCACAGATCAGCTGGCTGTTGTTGGATGTCTTGTCAGTGAAAAAGATAAGGTGCAACAAACCTTGAGCGGATTGGGGTCAGAATACCATGTCATGACAACAACCCTACTGTGTTTACCAGAACTCCCAAAGTTTGAAGATCTTAGTGCAAAATTATTGCAATATGAAATGACTCTGAAAGGATCTTCTGAAGATTCTCATGGACATTCAGGAATCCAAGATGTACTAGCTACGAGAATGAGTTATGGTCGAGGACGAGGAAGTTCTTTTCGAGGAAAGGGGGGCCAAGGGAGAAATGCCTATGGAGGTCGTGATATACTTCCAACACCCAATGTGCAAGGACAGAGACCCATCCCTACCTGTTTTTTATGCAACAAGAAAGGGCACATTAAAGTAAATTGTTGGTTTAATCCTCAAAACAAAGGGAAAGCCCCACAAGCAGAGATTAGGAAGGATGGAGAAGTTAAGGAATTGTTGCTGGCAGCCTTAGCAGGATTGAACATGAAGCAAAATGACAAAGGTATTTGGTATGTCGACTCCGGAGCAACTACTCATGTCACAGGTGATGCAGGTAAACTCTTGACTCTTACACCTTATGTTGGTAAAAATAGCATAGTCACAGGAGATGGATCTCATCACTCAATCTCACATATTGGAAATGCCATTATATCCATGTCAAAGTCCTCTCTTAAACTTCCAAGTGTCATTCATGCACTTAACATTCAAAAGAACATTGTTTCTGTCTCAAAACTCGTTGATGATGCTCATGCTTCAGTTGAATTTACTCCTTCTTCTGTTTATGTCAAGGATCTTCGCACGAGGAAGACATTCGCTGAAGGAAAACGATGCGGCAACATGTACATCTTCCAAGAAGATCCTCCTTCCTCCATTCATTCCAACTATTCATCCTTGAAGCCTCACCAACGTTAATTTTTTGATTCTGATTTTATATTTACTATTTCTGAGAATAATAAGCCAAGACTTTGGCATAGTCGTCTTGGCCATTGTGGTCGCCATTTTATTGAAAAACTTGTCTTGAATAATCTCATTCCCAAGTCGAGTCTAAGTTCAGAAGTCGTTGATACAAAGTGTTCTAGTTGTCATTTATGTAAGAGTCATATTTTACCATTCGTTTCCATTAATAAAAGAGCTTCAAGGCCATTTGAGGTCATTTGTTCTGATGTCTCGGGTCCTGCCCCAATTACTTCTCTTTCTGGCAGTAAATACTATCTTATTTTCATTGATAATTACTCGTGCTATACTTGGATATTTTTTATGAAGCACAAATCAGAACTCTTTGGATTGTTCCAGAGATTTCATTCTTTTGTTCCAACCACTTCTCTGCCAACATTCTCAATTTCCAGTGTGATGGAGGAGGTGAATTCTCCTCGAGTGACTTTGTTAGTTACCTTCAACATAATGGGATAAAGAGAAGAGTGTCTTGCCCGCATACACCTCAACAAAATGGGATTGCCGAAAGGAAGCATCGACATATTGTTGAGACTGCAATGAGCATGATGCACGAGAGCAATCTCCCTGTATCATTATGGACTGAGGCTTTTCACTCCACAGTTCATGTAATAAATCGGCTGCCCATGAATGTCTTAGAGAATAAGTCACCATATTTTTCTCTATTTGGCACACAACCTGATTATCATGAATTACGTGTGTTTGGGTCTGTTTGTTATGTTCACATTGACAGCTCACAAAGGCACAAGTTCCAGGATAAAGCCTTAAAATGCAGGTTTATAGGATATGCAGAAGATTACAAAGGGTACATGTGCTATGATCCCTTGAGCAAGCGTGTCAAAATATCAAGGAATGTAGTTTTCGATGAAATGAATTTTGATGATCAGAGTCATCAGACTGCTGATTCAACCATTCACACTGATAACTCAAGCCCCAACATTGAGGTATACTACCCATGGTTAAATTCAGAACTCTTTTCCAATGGTAAAGTAGACTGTTCGGCAAATTGCTGTCAAAAGGAAACACATGAGGAATCAACCAATGAAACTCAAACGGAAGAGACTGTTGCACATGACTTGGAACCAACAAGATATAAGGGTATTGTGTACACCCGACGAGAGAAAGAGCCCTCATTCATTTCTTGTACAAGTACGAACCCATCTGATCCCGCTTCACAGATGATAGATATCAGAAGATCCTCACGGATTCGACATCCGCTTGACAGGTGGGTAAGCTATAAAAATTTTTCATTGGATTTCCAGTTGTTTTTGACAACCATAAGTAAAGAGGATGAGCCCCTCATGTTCTATCAAGCTGCGGGCTATAGAAGATGGGTAGAAGCAATGAATCAAGAAATGGAGGCATTACATGAATGTGGGACATGGGAGATTATACCTAGACCACTAAACAGAAATGTTGTTGGGTCAAAATGGGTGTACAAGATAAAATATAAGCCAGATGGGAGCATCAAAAGGTACAAGGCTAGACTCGTAGCCAAGGGATTCACACAAGAGGAAGGACAAGACTTCAATGAAACTTTCAGTCCTGTAGTTAAAATGGGGACCATTCGCATTGTGTTCAGTCTAGCCATTCAACATGGATGGGCACTGAGTCAGCTGGATGTTAAAAATGCATTTCTACACGGGGATTTAAAGGAGGAGGTATACATGGAACAACCCACTGGATATGCAGAACAAGACGCCAAAAAATATGTGTGCAAGTTAAAGAGAGCACTCTATGGTTTGAAACAAGCTTCTCGTTCCTGGTTCGATAGTTTTTCGCTAGAGATACAAAGGCATGACTTTTCTCGGTCCCTTCTAGATCACTTATTATTTATTCACAATGAACACGGTGTCTCTACTCTTCTACTAATATATGTAGATGACATCATCATCACAGTGAATTGTAAAAGTCGCATTGAGCGGGTGAAGAAATTATTAAATCAGAGATTTAAGATGAAAGATTTGGGAGAGCTACGATATTTTCTTGGAGTAGAAGTTGATAAAAGAAATGATACACTCACCCTTACTCAACACAAATACACATTGGACATTCTCAGCAGAGCGGGCATGACAGATTGTAAGCCGTTGACAACTCCAAGTGTCATCCATCAGAAACTGAGTTCAAAGGAAGGGGATATATATGAAGATCCCACCAAGTATCGCAGTTTAGTTGGCATGTTGCAATACCTGACTTTTACTAGACCTGATATAGTCTACTCGGTTAACCAGGTATCCCAGTTTATGCATGAACCTCGTATGTCACACATGGAAGCAGTCAAACGTATACTTCATTACCTGAAGGGCACAGTTGGTGATGGACTGGTATACAAGAAAAGAGAATTAGATCCAGGCGGAGGCCATGAGGTCGTTGTTTATGCTGATGCTGATTGGGCGGGTGATCCAGATGAACAACGATCAATATTCAGTTATTGCAGCTTTATTGGTCCAAACTTAGTATCCTGGAGCAGTAGAAAACAAAAGGCGATTGCTAGGTCAAGCACTGAGGTTGAATACAAATCGATGGCTGCTGCCACGGCTGAGGCTACGTGGATAAGACATCTCCTGACAGAAATGGGAGAACCGATTGCTCGGTCACTGCTATTGTGGGACAATCAAAGTGCCATAAACATGTCTTTCAATCCCATCCACCACAGTCGAGCAAAACATATTGAAATAGATCAACACTTTATTCAGAAAAAGGTTGAAGATAAAGAGATTGAACCCATGTATGTGCCGACTGAAGAACATGTTACTGACATTCTTACCAATGGGTTGACAAAGGACAAATTTTGGTTTCTGAAAGACAAGTTGTTCATGGTTCAGGACCATGCACAACTTGAGGGAGGCTGAAAAGGAGTCATCATATTTATGCAGGACCCACAACCTGACCCGTTTTGTATATTGGATCGGATCCAGATCCAATCAACGTGTAATGTAGAATTAATGTGCTATTAAGGGGTACTTCTGTACCCTAGTAATGTTTTACATATTAATAGAATGAGATGCGTAGCCACGATTGACTAACGCACCTTCTATGAATTTCTCTCTCTCTCTCTCTTCCTCTCTCTCTCTCTCTCTCGTGACAGGCAAATACAGAGATCGAGTACCCCCTTTCTTTCACCTAGGTGGCTATGTCACACAAACTCGGCTAGGGGGTCGATGCACTCGTGTCAAAAATATATATCTATTTTTCTTGTAATACCCTAAAAGGGTATTTTTATCATTTCCATTTTACGCATATTCCATTAGGAATATGATTGTACTTTTTTATTTCTTTTATTTTTTCCTTCTTTCTTATTTTCTTTTTGATATTCGTACCACGTTGAGGGGCCCAATGTAGATGTTGGACCCCTCCAACGGTCACATTTGTGACCGTTGGAGGGGCTCCAACGACTACATTGGAGCCCCTCCAAGGCCCTCAATGTAACCCCTATAAAAGGGGGTCCTCTCCTTTGTATTTATAATTCTTAAGGGAGCTTTAGCTCCATTGTAAAAGGGTTTAACCTATTTTTCATAATAAAGATATATTCTTTTAGCCTTTTGGCCTAACCCCTTTGTGGGTTTATGGGTTTTGCACTTTATGTGCTTTTGGTTGCCCCTTAGTGGGTTTGTGTATTTGCACCTTAAGTGTGCATTTATGGGTTCATTATCAAACCCTTTGTTTTCTAACATGGTATCAGAGCAAGGTCATGATTGAGTTATCTTTTGGTGCATCAGAAGGCGTGTCGCTCAAGAAACTTCAAAGAATGGTGAAGTATTGATTGTTTTTCTTCTCTTTCTTGAAGTTATTCGGTATGTATCTCTTTTCTCAAAGTACTATGCATTATGAAACTATTTTCTTGCATGTGTTTTCTTTATCATTATGAAAATCAAAATGTATTTTGCATATTTAGTGTTTGTGGTACTTGAGAACTCTTACGTTTCACATATCACATTTCACTTGTTCGCATGTTTTAAAATATTTTCTTTTAAAATTGGTAAACTTGTTTGTTTTCTAGATATATGATTGCTAAAAAAATGGGTCATATATCATATTTTTTAAAATTTGATGTTAATCCTACTTGAACTCGTGTATGGCTTTAGGAGTTTTCTATTATTATTGATTTCAAGTATTAAAAGCTTGAAGTTTATATTTTCCATGTCTTTGTGCATGTGTATACCTTTGTGCACTTGTGAGAGTTCTCCTTGTGCCTTTGTGCACACTTCTTGTTTTTAGCATTGTGTTTATACACAAATATTTTTTATATAGAGTTTTTTACATGAATGAACATACATGGTTGTGATAAAATTCTTTTATATGTGTAGGAAGCTCTTAAAGAAAGTTTGGTTGAGATTGAAAATTTTAGTATATGAAGGATTGTGATAATTCACATACTTCTCTATGCATTCATCGATTACCCATCACATATAATAGTAATTTATGTTTTTTTTTAAATTGTCTTCAATTATGTAAGATTGATGATTTTTGCATAGTTGTTTCATGATTGACTTATAAGTTAACTTCTAAAATTATATATGGTTTCTTGCTAAATGAGTATTATTGGTCTTTAATACTCTTGACTCTCATATGAAACCTAATTTGTTTTAAGGTCCTCTCTTGTTTGTGTGTCTTAGTGCACTTTTTGCGAAAATTGATATATGAATTTGGTAATTCTTGAATGTAAATTTCTCACATTTGAATTAAGTCTTTGTCTTTCATTTTTTGTATGAACCCTAAGTGGTTCTTGTTAACGATAACTGTTTGTGAGAATTCCAAGATCCTTGTGAAAAGAAGGATTGTAAAGGTCCTTCAATGTTTTTGGTTTATTTAAAGAATCTTGAAAAGTTTTTGTGGTAAGTATTAAAATTTCATATTGTGTTTATTGCATAATAAGATCTTTTGGTATAAAAGATTTCATTAGTTTGAATTTTCTTCTAATGGTGTAAGTTTATAAAGTTGTTTGTTTGTATTTTTTACATGAGATTTCCAAACCTCTTGATTATATCACTTTTATTAAAAGATGCCTACGTTGGCCGTAATATGTTCTCATTTTCTTACATTGAATTGCACTTGTTGAGCATATAATTGCATAATTAATGCTTGAGAGTCTCAAGCTCTTCTCTTCCTTTCAATAGTTTTTCGATACATGCCTTTGTGCATGTTTGCATTATTTTACGCCTTTGTGTGTATTTGTTCAAGTATTGTTTGAGTGCCTTTGTGCACATCGTTTGTGAGAGTTTTAGTGCTTGTTTGAATACTCTTTAAAAGAAGCTTGTATGTTTTAGGGCCTTTCTCAAGGCTTGTGTACGTATTGTCCTTTAGTGGACTTGGGTATTGACTCTTTTATTTGTCCATTGTAGGACATTGTAAGTGCTTATAGCATTTTTTTCGTTTTCGCATATCTCATTACAATCAAGGAATATTAAAGGTTGATTTTAGTCTTGATTATCCCAAAATGGTTCTTTCACATAGCATTGCGTATTCGAAAGAATGTTGTTTTTTAAAGCGTATTCTTTGCCTTTTATGGCACTCTTATGTTGTCCATCACAAGTTGTTATATAATACATCAATCCTTTTTGGCCTTGTTATTGTTATATCAGAGATGTTTGTTGAGGTGAGTTATGCGCACCTCGTGTTATGTCATTTTAGACTATCAACTTGTAGTTTGACTCTAAATGACTTGTTTTATGATCTCTGATTATGAGTGTGTCACTTGTTTGGTTTTTTGGCCATTGTTCTTATGAATGCTTTTAATTATATATACCTGTGATAAATGTCTAAGTTTTGAAACCATAGTGTTTCAAGGTATATTGAAAAATTGATGTTCTTTAATTGTATTTCTATTACAAGCTTTCTTACCTCAAGTTTTTTCTCCTTTTATGCCCCTTATCTAAGTGTCATCTTATGTAGACAAGAACTGTTGTTCACACCTTCGTGTGTGTTTTTTGCCCATTGTTGGCTTTGATCTCTTGATCTAGTAGCTGAAAACACTTGTTTTGAGTGTCATTATATGTAGACAAGGTTTGTTGTTTCACACCATTGAGTGTGATGTTAGCCCATGGTTGACTTTTGCGTCCTTGTTCTAGTCGCTGATACACTCATTTCAAGTGTCATTTTATGTAGATAAGAGATGTTTAGTCACACCTTCGTGTGCGTTTTAGCCCATGGTTGGCTTTGTACTCTTGTTCTAGTAGTTGAACATACTTGATTTAGAGTGTCATTATATGTAGACAAGAGCTGTTTATTCACATTTTTATGTGTGTTTTTAAGTCCATGTTGGCATTTGTACTCTTGTTCTAGTCGCTGATACACTCATTTCAAGTATTATTATATGTAGACAATAGATGTTTATACACACATTCACATGTGTCTTTGGTCCTTTTGGTGGCATTATATTTATGTTCTTGTTCTAGTCGCTTATACACTTGGTTTGTGGGTTTTGGAGGTCTAATAAGGTAATTGCTTGTAGTGGCTGAACTATTGTTGAGATTTACAAAATTCCATATTTATGAGAATTTGAAATTTGGTTTTGATATGAGATTTTCTAATTCATGTTCATTTTATAGCACAATTGCTTGTTAAAATGTATCTCTCTTTATGTAAATATTTACATATATATATATAAAGAGATATACATATACATATATACATGATGTATATATGTATATGTATCTATCTTTATATATATATATGTAAATATATATGTTTCCTTTTTTTCTTGTAAAACCCGCAAGGGTATTTTAGTCATTTCTCTTCCTTTTGCGCATATTCATAATTATGAATATGTTGTAATTCTTTTTGTATTTTTACTTTTCTTCCTTTTCTTTTTTCTTTTCACTTTTTATGTCTTTATTTTTTGTTGACTCAAAGTCAACTTGGAGGGCTCAACACTAGCTCTTGAGCCTCTCCAACGGTTAGAATTCTAACCGTTGGAGGGGCTCCAACAGCTAGTGGAGCCCCTCCAAGGCTCCTTTTCCTCTTATAAATAGGGGAGTTCCCCCTTTGTAAAATGCACTTCTTGGAGCTTTTGTTCTCCATTCTTCTCAATAAAATTCTTTATATTTTGTATGCCTTTGTGCATTTGAGTTTCTTTATTGTACCTTTGTGTACATTTGTTCTAAGTGTTATTGTGCATTTGTGCACATTGGTGGTGTTGTGCTTATCGCACACTTTATCTCCTTTTTGAGATATTTTCACATGGTATCAAAGCTAGGCTTAAAGGAAAAGAAGATCGTGCTTTTTTCTCTCTTCGTTGGAGTACCTCGTAAAGCGTGCCATTAAGTTGTGGTGGTTGGAGTGAAGACTCGGCTCTTCATTCTATATTTTAGAAGCCTCCTACATCAAGAAGGGACTCATTTCGCATTGTGGTACACATTTATTTCTCTTTGTATCCTCTCTAATGGGCGAAAAAGATTCTCACTTCTCTCTTGGCTTCAAATTAAATGGAATGAATTATCATGTATGGGCCGGGAATATGGAGGCCCATATAAAAAGAAAGGGTCTTTGGGGATATGTTCAAGGAACTATTCCCGAACCCGAACCAAAAATTACTATCCTTGAGAGAGGGGAGATCAAGGTTCTTGAGGGAGAAGAAAGAGAAAAGGCTTTTGAACATTACAATAAGAAGCATGAAGAGTGGGAAATGAAAAATTACAAAATACTCTCATGGTTCTTCTCTTCGGTTGAGACCAAAATTAATGCCAATATTTTAAAGTTCAAAAAGGCATATCAAGTATGGGAATATCTTGAAAGAATGTATACTTCAAGAGATTTGTCCCATAAATACTATCTCCAAAAGAAGGCTTTAACCCTTCAACAAAGAGAAATGTCCGTTAGAGAGTATTTCGCCGAGTTATCCACTATTTGGGATGAACTTGCCCTCCAAGAACCTAAATGGAGTGGTGAGGCTATTGAATTGAGGGCCAAACAATTAGAAGATGATCATTTCTTTAACTTTTTAAATGGGCTTAGACCCGAGTTTGAACAAACTAGATCCTCTCTCTTATCTTCTTTCTCTTCCCCTCCTTTGGAAGATGTGCTTACCAAAATATGTGGAGAAGAAACTAGATTGGGAATGAATAAAACCAATCTAAGTGTGTTGGCCGTTCCCTCTAAAGATGAGGATGAGGGTGCTTATGCCTTCTCAAGACCGGGGAATAATGTTAAAACCTATAAACCCCCTCATTTTAACAAAAATCAAGGAGGAAGAGAAAATGATGGGCATTATGGAAGAAGAGATTATAGTAAGATCATATGCCATTTTTGCAAAGAACCGGGTCACATTAAACCGGTATGCCCTAAATGGAAGAAGATGGTAGCTATGTCTACTACTTTCCAACCAACTAAGGAGGAAGGTCCTTCTACTTCCAATCATGCTACTTTGTCTCTCAATCAAATCATGGAAGCTCTTCAACCACTCCTCAAGGTATCCGTTTCCGGAGCCGCCATGACCATCTTCTCTCCTCCCGGTAAGACTCTTTGGCTCTTAGACTCAGGTGCATCCTTTCATATGACTCCAAATGTTTTTTCACTTTCTAAATACTCAAAAAATTTGTCACCCTCTTTTGTCTCCACCGCGGATGGGGCTTCTCTTGAAATAAAAGGAATTTGTGATTTTGAAAGACAAGGTTTTTCTATTCCAAAAGTTAGATTTATACCAAAACTAAATTTAAATTTGCTTTCCGTCTCTCAACTATCGGATCATGGGTGTGATATCAAATTCTCATCAAATAAATGTTGGATACAGGATCGTCGGTCCGAGAAGTTGATTGGGGAAGGCTCTAGGAAGGAAGATCTTTATCTCATTGAATTTCTTCAAATTCCAAAAGCCTCTTTTTGTAATATTGCCCACCATAAAGATATAAATGTTTGGTATAAACGCCTTGGGCATCCAAATATTGTCAAGCTTTCGTATTTACATTTTGCTAAAACCTTATGTAAGGACAATTTCAATTGTAATGATTGTATTTTTGGTAAAATGAGAAGTTTACCTTTTGGACAAAGAACTATGTTTTCAACTAAGCCTTTCGAAATTGTGCATTCGGATGTTTGGGGACCGACACCCGTTGTGTCTAAGGGAGGTTTTTCGTATTATGTTATTTATGTGGATTATTTCTCAAGGTATAGTTGGATATACTTCCTCAAACATAAACATGAGGTTTTCTCTACTTTTAAGGTTTTTCACATGTTAATACAAAATCAATTCAATAGTAAATTACAAATTCTTAGAACCGATTCCGGGGGGAGAATATCTCTCAAATGATTTCAAAAATTATATTGAAAATAATGGAATTGTTCATCAAAGGTCTTGTCCCAAAACTCCTCAACAAAATGGGTTGGCCGAACGAAAACATAGACACATAATTGAAACTACAAGAACTTTGCTAATTTCTCAAAAAATTCCAAAAAGATTTTGGGCCGAAGCGACTCTTGCATCGGTTTATCTCATCAACCGACTTTCCATCCAAAGACTTGAATCAAATATCCCCATATGAAATCTTGTATAAAAAAGAGCCCGATTACAATAGGTTAAGAATTTTTGGTTGTAAATGTTTTGTTCTCACCGATAAGAATGATAAATTATCTCCCAAAGCTATTCCTTATGCGTTTTTGGGATATTCGGAAACCCAAAAAGGTTTTAGGTGTTATGATATTAAAAATGATAAACTATATGTTTCAAGAACTGTTACCTTTTTAGAAAACATAAGTGGTTTTGAAGAACACAAAACTCATGAAGATAATGCCGATTACTCTTTTTTGTTTGAACTATTATCTAGAAATGAAGATTTTTTTAGCGATGATGAATTAAATGAGAATGAGGATATAAGTGAAAGTATTCCTCAAAACATTCATGATGAAGAAGAAATGATAAATGAACCAATTACCTATACACATAGAGATAAAAGCACTTTTAGAAGTGCAATAGAGAAATATAGTGACCTTAGTGAATCTTCCAACAACTCTCGAAGAACTGAAAGATCTAGGAAAAATCCTTCTAGATTTATATCCTATGAGTCTTTTTCTCCAAAGCATAGGGCATGTCTTAGTGCCATTCATTCATATCAAAAACCTAGAAATTTTAAAGAAGCTAAGGAAATGATAGAATGGAGGGATGCCATGGACAACGAACTTAGAGCCCTCAACAAAGCCAAAACGTGAGTTTTTCAATGTCTTCCAGAAGGAAAGAAAACAATAGGATGTAGATGGGTTTTTAAAGTCAAAACCAAGAGTGATGGCACTCTCGAAAGATATAAAGCCCGTCTTGTCGCAAAAGGATATAGTCAAGAATACGACATTGATTACGAAGAAACCTTTGCTTCTGTTGCACGAATGGTTACTGTAAGGTGTTTGATCACGATTGCATCTATTAAAAAATGGAATATTTACCAAATGGATGTTAAAAATGCCTTTTCTAAATGGGGACATTAATGAAGAAGTCTACATGGATGCTCCTCCTGGTATGAACGTACCAAAGGGGAAAGTCCTTCGTTTGCAAAAAGCGCTTTATGGTTTAAAACAAGCCCCTAAGGCTTGGTATGATCGATTTAATGATGTGATGGTTCAAAATGGTTTTTCCTCATGCTACACTGACACTGTTCTGTTCGTCAAAAAGTTTGATGCATGAATTGTGATTTTACTGTTGTATGTTGATGATATGTTGATAACAGGTAGTGACATAAAGGGCATCAGAAACATTAAAACCACTTTAAAAGAAAGATTTGAAATGTCAGACCTGGGGTATCTAACTTACTTTCTTGGTATCGAGGTAGCCTACTCTCATAGAGGCTATTTTTTGTCTCAAACTAAACTTGCCTGTGAGATTCTTGACAGATCAGGTATTACTGATGATAAAATCTGTGCGACCCCTGAAATTGTGGGATAAAAAATGAAGATCGATGATGGGAAACCTTTGGAGGATCCTACCCCCTACCGACAACTTGTGGGATCTCTAATGTATCTTAGCATCACAAGGCCGGACATCTCTCATGCCGTGCATACTGCAAGCCAATTTCAGCATGCTCCTACATCCGTTCATATGAGTGCCGTTCTCCGAGTTGTCAGATACATAAAGAGAACTTTAAACAAGGGAGTTTTCCTTTCCTCATCTTCTGAGTTAAATTTAATTGCATATACTGACTCTGATTGGGGAGGTGACCCAAATAATTGTCACTCCACTACAGGCTTTTGCTTTTTTTTAGGTGAATCCCTGATCTCATGGAGATGTAAGAAACAACAGAAGGTGTCTCTATCATCCACCGAAGCAAAATATCGAGCCATGACTTCTACAACTATGGAGATTGTTTGGATTCATCAGTTGCTGCAAGACATGGGGATTCCAATTCAAGAACCCACAAAGTTGTGTTGTGATAATAAGAGTGCAATCTATATTGCTAAGAATCACACGTTTCATGAGCGGACAAAGCATATTGAGATGGACTGCCATTATGTCTGAGAGACATATCTACAAAAAGTCATCGATCTTCCTTATGTAACTTCAGAATATCAGTTGGCAGATTTCTTCACCAAGGCGCTTTGCTCTCCAAGATTCAACTTTCTCCTTAGCAAACATTCGGTCATTGTGCCCTAAGTTTGAGGGAGGGTGTTAAAATGTATCTCTCTTTATGTAAATATTTACATATATATATATATATATATATATATATATATATATATATATATATATATATATAAAGAGAGAGATACATATGCATATATACATCATGTATATATGTATATGTATCTATCTTTGTATATATGTAAATATATATGTTTCCTTTTTTTCTTGTAAAACCCGCAAGGGTATTTTAGTCATTTCTCTTCCTTTTGCGCATATTCATAATTGTGAATATGTTGTAATTCTTTTTGTATTTTTACTTTTCTTCCTTTTCTTTTTTCTTTTCACTTTTTATGTCTTTATTTTTTGTTGACTCAAAGTCAACTTGGAGGGCTCAACACTAGCTGTTGAGCCTCTCCAATGGTTAGAATTCTAACCGTTGGAGGGGCTCCAACAGCTAGTGGAGCCCCTCCAAGGCTCCTTTTTCTCTTATAAATAAGGGAGTTCCCCCTTTGTAAAATGCACTTCTTGGAGCTTTTGTTCTCCATTCTTCTCAATAAAATTCTTTATATTTTGTATGTCTTTGTGCATTTGAGTTTCTTTATTGTACCTTTGTGTACATTTGTTCTAAGTGTTTTTGTGCATTTGTGCACATTGGTCGTGTTGTGCTCATCACACACTTTATCTCCTTTTTGAGATATTTTCACATTGCTATGTGCACATGTTTTTCGAATCAAAGAATATATTTTGATTGTTTTGTCTCATAAGTGAACGTAAAACTTTTGGACTCTTGTGCTCTTGAGCATTTCCTTTGTGAAATCTCCTTCAAGAGAATTGCTCAATTCAATAACACTTATTTTTCTCGTCTTGAAAGCTCAAGTAATATACTTGATTATAGTCTGATTGGAGCATATTCATTGATGACTCTTTTAGTGTTGATTCATTTCATTACATGATATCGTATGCATATGCTCACAATGGCTTTTTTTTTAATCCCTCACTCAATTAAGATTCATATATTTTCTTATGTGTTGCCTCCTTGAAGACTCTTTATGTTGTCCCTTCATGGACTATTTTGATATTCCTCATTGTGGGTTCGTATTTGTCCATTGTTGGACTTTGTGAATGCATTAAGCATTCTTGTTATTCATTTTCGCCTACTTTCTTACATAGTATTATACATTTTAAAATTTTCTCATTTTTACTTATTTTCAAGGATATGTTTAAAGGTTGGTCTTCTAAAAACACTTTTCATGCATAAGTAATTATCTTGTCCTGATGAATCTTGTGCTTTAAATAAGATAATTAAACGTTTATTGAAATGCATAAAATATCTTTTTGCATCATTTTTTTTATGAATCATATGATTTGGTTTTGTTGATTCATCTTGATTGGAATATTCTACTTGATTAAAGTGCAAAGATATCTTTTACTTGGACTTTTTTTGGTTTGTTCCATATGATCTTGAAGATGAGATGAAAAGAAGTACCTTAGATAGATCATGGAAGGTGCTCACCATTAAAGACAATTGGAGGAAGACATTTGCAAATTTCAATGACATCCTTACCGAAAACTCTTGAAGCCTTGAGATTCTTTCTCTTGTTTTTTTTTCAAACTTTTTGTTTCCCCACGCAAAGATTGAGGGGGGGGGGGGTGTTAAAATGTAACCATAATTCCTTTTGCATATATATATATATATCTTGTAATACCCTAAAAGGGTATTTTTGTCATTTCCATTTTACGCATATTCTATTAGGAATATGATTGTACTTTTTTATTTTTTTTTCTTTTATTTTTTCCTTCTTTCTTATTTTCTTTTTGATATTCGTGCCACCTTGGGGGGCCCAATGTAGACGTTGGACCCCTCCAACGGTCACATTTGTGACCGTTGCAGGGGTTCCAACGACTACATTGGAGCCCCTCCAAGGCCCTCAATGTAACCCCTATAAAAGGGGGTCCTCTCCTTTGTATTTATAATTCTTAAGGGAGCTTTAGCTCTATTGTAAAAGGGTTTTACCCTATTTTTCATAATAAAGATATATTCTTTTAGCCTTTTGGCTTAACCTCTTTGTAGGTTTATGGGTTTTGCACTTTATGTGCTTTTGGTTGCCCCTTAGTGGGTTTGTGTATTTGCACCTTAAGTGTGCATTTATGGGTTCATTATTGAACCCTTTGTTTTCTAACTGTCATGGCTTCTTCAACATCCTTAAGTGAAAATGCAAAGCTAAGTTCTATCCTACCTACTCCAACTACTTTACAATATTTTTTGAGTACTAAGCTGTCTACGAACAATTATTTGTTGTGGGAATCTTAATTCATTCTACTATTAATTTCGTGTGATTTACACAGATTCATTGATGGATCTAAACCATGCCTAATCAAATTTATTATGGAAGGAGAAAAACAAACCCTCAATCTTAAATATATCAAGTGACAACACCACGACAAACTTCTCCTAAGTTGGTTTATCTCTTCCTTAGCTGAACTTGTTCATACGAGGGTTGTTGGATTAAAAACCTCATATGAGGTATGGCAAGCATTGAGAGGGACGTATGTTGCTCACTCTCGATCATGGGTATTGTAGTTAAAAGATCAACTGCATACTCTAAAAAAGGGAGAGAAAAGTATTGATGAGTTATTTCAAAAGGCCAAATCCATAAGCCATCAACTGACGATGGCAAGCAAACCTGTCCTGGATGAAGATCTTGTGTTATTTATTTTACGGGCTCTTCCTGCCGAGTATGCAACCTTTAGAGTTTCCATGTCTACCCGATCAGATCCCATCTTAATAAATGAGCTTCATAGCCTGCTCCTATCAAAAGAAGCACGATTAGCAGACTTTAGAACATCCGATGATGATGTCATGCCAGAAGCAAATTTCAATCAACGGTCAAATAGTAATTTCAATAACTTTGGCCTAGGACGTGACATAAATTTTTAGCAAGGAGGATGATTCAGAGGCCGAGGTCATGAGCGTCAAGGTGGACGGTTCTTCGATAATCAGAACACGCTTGGTGTTACCTGCCAATATTGTGAAAAACCAAATCACACGGCTCGCCAATGTCATCTACTTTAAAGAGAAGATCCTTCAGAGTCATCGCCCATGACATATCATGCTTCTACATCTGGTTATTCAGACGAAGGATGGTTTCTGGACTCAAGTGCCTCTTATCATATGGTGCCAGATTTGAATTCCCTATCTCTCCATTCTGACTATCAAGGAAGCGATACCGTTAAAGTTGGTAACAAGACAAGTTTTCATTATCTCACATATTGGTGATTCTATTTTATCTAATGCTGGAACCAAATTTGCTTTATGAGATATATTGCATGTTCCTCAAATTAAGAAACAACTATTATCTGTTCAAAGATTTACTCAAGATAATAATGTTGTTTTTGAGTTTCACCCATCTCATTGTTGTGTTAAGGATTCGATAACGGGGAAAGAAATCCTACAAGAAATGACCAAGAATGGACTGTACAATGTCCACCTCAATCTTAGTAAGGAGTCTCACATTGGAGAGCAAACTACCACTTCACAGTGGCACTGTCGGTTGGGTCACCCAACCTTGAGAATTGTCCAACAAATTATTTCTAAGTTTAAGTTACCTTTTATTAGTCATATTGACTCTAAAGTGTGTAATGCTTGTCAAAAAACAAAACATCATAAACTTCATTTTGTTGATAGTGTGCATGAGATTTCTTACTCCCTAGAGTTGATATTTACCAATGTTTGAGGGCCTGCCCCGGTTTCTAGTACTCAAGGTTTTAAGTATTTCATTAATTTTGTGGATGGTTACTCTCGATTCACTTGGATATTTTTATGAAAAATAAATCTAATGTGACCACCATATTTCAAAAATTTAAAGCTCATGTGAAAACATTGTTGGTATAAAAATCAAGTTTTTGCAAGCTGATGGTGGAGGAGAGTTCAAGACCCTAAATCCGTTTCTTAAAAACTTTGGGATTGGACATCAAATTTCTTGTCCACATACCCAAGAACAAACCAGATCAGCCGAGAGAAAACATCGACACATTGTCGAAACTGGCCTCTCCCTCAATGCTCACGCCCATGTCCCAACCCAGTTTTGGCCTTATGCTTTTTCCAGCTCCATTTACCTGATTAACCGTCTACCTACACCTAACCTGAGAGGCTAAGACTCAAGTCCCCTCTTGAAGTCCTATTCATACAAACACCAAATTACACATTTAATTTTTTTTTTGGATGTGCTTGTTATCCTTATCTTAAACCTTACCGAGCCCATAAATTAGACTACAAATCCTCCCGTCATATTTTCTTATGGTATAGTTTTAATCACATGGTTATCTATGCCTAAATCCCACGAACCAAAAGGTCATTGACTATGGTCATGCTATTTTTGATGAAGAATCCTTTCCTTTCAAAAACCAAAAACCTGTGCCTAAACCTAGCCGGATGAATCTCCCCATCGATGTCCCACTCGTTGCCGCCCCTCCATATGTGGCTCCCTCATACCCACAACCTACCTCGGAGATGCAACTTCCCTCCCCACACCCTTGCCACTGACGTTAGAACTACTCCCTTACCTATTCCGACCAGCCGGACCCTCTCCCCTTCCTCACCTCTACCTCAACGCACTCACTCGATGGTTACTCGTGCCCAAGATGACACCCTTAAGCCTAGATTGTTTCACACCACCAAGTATCCCTTACCCATTGCTTTTTTGTCTAAACTTATTACCAACGTTGAGCCTACAACCTTTAAACAAGCCCAATCCCATTCACATTGGCATGATGCCATGGACACAGAGTTTTTCACCTTGCTAAAGAATGACACTTGGACTCTTGTTCCTCCCGATCCTTCCTAGAATCTTATTGGATGTAAGTGAATTTATCATATTAAAAGGAAGGATGATGGTTCTCTTAGTGGTATAAGGCCTGCCTTGTTGTCAAAGGTTTTCACTAGAAAGAAAGTGTTGATTATTTTGAAACTTTCAGTCAATTGTTAAACCTTCAACTATCCAAGCTGTTCTCTCTGTTGCTCTTAGTCAGCGGTGGCCTCTATATAAACTTGACGTTCAAAATGCCTTCCTTCATGGGTCCATCAATGAAGAGGTTTATATGGAACAACCACATGGGTTTCGGGATCTGTGCTTCCTCCACCATGTGTGCAAGCTCAATCAAGCTCTTTATGGCCTCAAACAAGCCCCTCGAGCGGGGTACTGACATCTCAGTAATGCTCTTCTAGCCAATGGTTTCATGGAATCTAAGACAGATGCTTCTCTTTTCATTTTAAGCAAACCCAAATTAATTGTCTATATTTTGGTGTATGTTGATGATATTCTTGTTACAGGCAACTCTTAGTCGTTTGTTCACTCTCTAATTCAACGACTTAGTCAGAGTTTTGCGTTAAAAGATCTAGGCCCCTTGCATTATTTCTTGGGCATTGAAGTCGTTTACACTTAAGATGGTCTCTTACTTTCACAGCGTAAGTATGTTCTTGACCTCTTGCACCAAACATCTATGCTTGGTGCTCAACCAATAAGTACCCCCATGGCTGCCTCCACTCGTTTATCGTCTGATGAGTCTTCCTTCCACGATCCCACTCTCTATCACAAGTATGTGACCTTCACTCGCCCTGATATTGCCTTTCCAGTCAATCGGGTCTATCATATATGCATCAACCCACTGTTGAACACTGGAGTGTTGTGAAGCGTATTATGCGTTATCTCAAAGAGACCATTCACTTTGGCTTGCTGCTACGACCGTCCAAATCTACCCCTCTCACCGTTTTCTCTGATGCTGACTGGGTTGGTTCACCCAATGATTGAAAATCCACGTCCTGCTATGCAATACTTCTCGGTCCTAACATTCTCTCTAGGAGCTCAAAGAAACTTGTGGTGGCCCGTTTCAGTACAGAAGCCGAGTATAGGTCCGTTGCTAATGTTGCAACAAAGATCTCTTGGGTTCATGCTCAGTTTCTTAAGCTCGGTGTCTCGGTTAGATCTCTGCCAACTCTTTTGGTGCGACAATGTTTCTTCTACTTATCTTGTTGCAAATCCTATTCTTCACGGCCAGAGTAAGCACATTGAGATTGATGTGCACTTCGTCCGGGACCACGTTGCCAAAGGTCGACTTCAAGTGTCTCACATCCTTTCGTCCGACCAATTAGCCGATATCCTTACTAAGCTGCTACAGGTTCCATGATTTCAACATCTGCGCTCCAAACTCAATGTCTGCCCTGATCCGTTGCGTTTGGGGGAGGACGTTAGTGTACACGATTCAGATCGTGTATGTAACGCCCCAAAATCATGGATTTGAAACCTTTTATGAAAAAGGTTGAAAGCTTTGAAATCAATCATTTATCAGAGTTTAAAACAGAAGTTCAGCGGAAGATCAGGTTCAGAACAACAAGTCCCTAGACCTTGGGCACATTACAACCAAAAGCAGATTCCCCCTTGCAAACCGATTTGCAGTTCAAATATATATTTTATTGAAATGAAAAGAAGAACCACATTTTGGTAATACAGTTTTAGAAATGCAGAGTTATAATCAAAAGAGATGCTTTTAAAGAAACCTTGTACCACATCTATTAAAAGAGTCCCCAGGAGCGCAACGTTAGGAAAGGGCATTGCCTTGAATGCATCGTGTCATCATGCCATCGCAAGCTGTCTCAATCTGTTCACCACCTGCCCATGAAAATGGGTCAGTCTCACAACAAACTAGTAGGGGTGTAAAGAATAAGAAAGGGCAAAGGCTACAATAAGCAAGATAAACGCTAGCTCAAGCATGAACAAGCAAGACTAGCAAATCTAATCAAACATGCTATAGAGTAAGCAAGGCTTTAGTAAGGCAAACATCTACGTATAAGGGCAATAAGGATTATAGTGTTAAACAAGCAACTATAGCAATCCCACAGATATAATAGGTGAAGAGTAACTAACTCTATTTACCAGCCAAGCAAAGCAATTGCATAAGACAAGTATTCATAACAACACTCGTAATACATACAAGTACCATTATATAGTTCTGTCTATCGGCCCGCAGCTATGATAGGCAAACATGTAGCAGTTATATCACAACATGCAACAACTAGCATAGTGCTAGTATTATAAGTAATTGACTAGTATGAGAAGCTAGTCATTACTTAGCAGAACTGCGCAAGCAGTTTAACCAACAAGGGTAACGCCTCGACAAGCGTACCTAGCTCAACGAGTAGCATACCGAACTACCTAGCTAACAAGCAAGCAACGCACGTCACAACAAGCATATCTCATGATCCTGTGTATATGTTATATCTTGTCTCATTACTGAGCAGGCCGTTGTGGGTACGCACAAGGCAAAACGTAGAAACAACCGAGATCGATTCGGGGGTCCATTATGCTATGTATTTTATTATATCCCGAATGACTGACTGAGTCCGCTTCCTAAGGGGACGGTCTGTGACCAGAAGAGTAAATCCCCAAAGGCAAACAAAGGCCCAATGGATGCGCATCCGTACTTCTGCAGAAGTGGCCCAAAGGATTTCCCCTAACCTCCGATGACTGGGGAAGGTCGGATCTTTGCCCGAGATTGCCATATATGACTGTCCATCGGAGTTTTGTACCATCCATCCTCTCTCTTGATGAACCATCCCGAATGAGCACGATGGAGGGTTTCTTAACCACCGTCCCATTCTCATGCTTTGGTCTTTCAACTCAATCGAGCATCTTGCCTGTGAAGGCGCATGATTATTATTTAGGTGTGTTATACGCGCCATTGCGCGCTCAAGGCAACCAAACAATTCACATCCTACTCACCGCAGTACGCATCGTACCTATTCAAATGTATAATCACAATGAATGGGGTCAATCCCCAGTGAAGGTAGAAACATTACTCTTGTGATCTCAAACACATGCCATTGCATGTTCGAGGCAGACATAGACCTCTCATCCTACTCATCGTAGTACGCAACGTACCTGTTCAAAAGTAAACCACGATGAGAGGGGTACGGATCTCTCGCAGGAAATCCCAATGCTTCTACTTTACAGAAGCCCACAGTGAACTCATTCCAGTTCCAACTGATCGTGCTCAGATCCTATAGACAATCGCGAGCAATCTGCCTATTAGGCGAAATCAACATAACATGATTAGCTTAATGTGTCATCACACGTTTAGAGGTTACTATAAACCTCTCGTCCTGCTCTTCGTAGTCCAAACATATCGTACGTGACTAAGGGTACAACTACAAGAGGAGGAACATGAATCCCTCGTAAGAGATCCAACAATACCTTCACGAAGGAAGGCGCTACAAACATGGTTGAACCAGAAAGCCTAGAAACTAGGTCTCGCATCAGAAGTGAGGTAACGCCGATCTAGTGATGGCGCAAGTACCTCGCTAGGATCCCCGCCCTACTCGTGCACAGGCTCCTAAACAAGGTTATCTGAGTCGTATCGAATAGGCGAACTGAGGTTGTAACACATCTATCCCAAATACATCAATTTGGGAGGTCCGGCCGCTACCTCTGCTTTACAAGCTATACATCTTGAAAATAGGTTTGCACCTAAGACGATGTCTTTTGAGAACTGAAGTGCATAAGTGTGTGTCGTGGCTTGTAAGCCAAGTGAGACGATATACACTATGCACTCGAAGTTGCACTCAGGGGGTGCAAGCTGACAAGAGGCAAACTCATGCACATACTAATACTAAGGTAAAACAAGGGGCAAGACTCGTTGAGAGGAGCTGCACCGCGAGAGTAGAACGCTAAAGCTCCACACGAGGTATGAGATCATACCTCGATCATCGTAACACACTAGCAGGCAACTACGCAAGCAACTCGTGAGGTAGGAGATCCTATACTGACTACGCAAGTGTAAAGGACAACTCACGAGGCATGGGGTTGCACCTTGATAACGATAAGCGTAAGCAAGAAAGAAAGCATATGACAGAGATAAGAATATATGCACGAAGGGCAACTGCAAGGTAAGGACGAACATAAGCAAAAGGCAAGTGCAAGAGCAAGCACGACAGTACAAGAAAGTAAAGCACGAAGAATAAAGCGAGAAGCAAAGGCCATGGCGGGGCAATAAGTAATTGCAGGAAGTAAGGTGCAAAAACGTAAAGGAGGACCAAGCATCGTGGAGAACAAGGCAAACATAAGCAAGTAAATGCCAGGGCGCAAAGCGCGGGGCAGCAAGAAAGTAAAGTGCGAAAAAGTAAAGAGGACAAGGATCGCGAAACCGCGTCTTTGAGTTAAAAGACATGGAATGTAAAGACAGGAATAGAAAGCCTAGGCACATATAGCACGACGGCGACAGAAAGGAAAGTGCAGGAAAGTAAAGAGGACAAGGATCGCGAAACCACGTCCTTGAAGGTAAAGACATACATATATATATTATACGCTATGTCACATGGGTGCGGGTGCGGGTGCGACACGGGTGCGGCGCAATTCCAAAAAATTTGGACACGGGGACTCGGCTATATATATATTAAAAAATATATATTATAAATATATATATTTTAAATATTATAATTATATATATAACAATAAATTAACACATAAAGATTGTAATTTTAAAGCAAAAAAAAAAGCAATTCTTAACAACACAAACTTACCAAAATATAACACATAAAGAAGCTTGTGAGTGTGATAAACAACAAAACTTATCATAAATCTGCCTCATCGTCTGAATTAGAAGGAAGAACAGGATCGAGGTAGTCTATGTTGAGAGTATGTAAATTATGTTCTCCCTCCAAGTCAAAATCTTCTGGATTTACATCCCAATTCTTGGATGGTCCACAACTGCATTAAAAAATCACTATATTAGTATCTAACTTAAAACTTTGAATACAAATATTTAAATACAAACTTTGAATACAAAGAAAAAAAGTACCTATACTCTTCTTTTGTGCGACGAGAAATTAATCGTAGATTTGAGTGAACATATACCAAATCCTCTGCTCTTTTACTAGTGAGTTTGTTTCTTTTAATGTTGTGAATTTGAGCATATGTACTCCAATTTCTTTCACAACAAGATGATGTAGCAGGTTGGGATAACAACTTCATTGCAAGACGTTGCAGATTTGGTGTCTCTGATCCATATGTTGCCCACCAATTAAGGGGATCTTCCTCGTCCCTTGCCACAAGTGCTGCTAAAGAATCAAATCTCCTAGTAGAAAACTTGCCAAACTCACTATTTACAACCTTAAACATGTGAGGATCATTAAAAAGTCTTCCCAAATATATCATTCTATTTCTTGATATCTCAGGATCTTCATTTGGAGAAACACGACCAACACCTGCTGTCAACCATTTTTTTGCATAGTATTTTGGATTGAGAGAGTGTGCCATGCAATGCAAAGGTGTATTGCTTTTATCCTATCTTCTCACTAAAACTGAATGTACATGATTGTAAAATTCTGAATCATCAAGTGCAATATCTTTCTTCTCATGTTTAAAAATGATACTTTGAACTTTTTCAATCATATTGTCCCACATTTCATAAATTCTATGAAGCATGGGTACATCTCTGTCAACTTCTCTCAGCATTTCCCAAATAGGCTCTGTAAATTCAACAAAATATGTAATTTTATCCCACCAAAAATCATCACAGATGCATTTTTTGATAGCTTGAGCCTTGACATCATCATCAGTACGATAAAAATCCCAATCTTGATCAGCCACCATCATCATCAATGCATTCTTGAGTTGCTTAATTCTTTTTATCATAACAATGAGAGAAGCAAAACGAGTTTCAGCAACTTTCAGTAACTTGAGATCAGAATGCCTATTAAATATAGAAAGGGTATGATGATGGTTTACAACAAAATTTCTAATATTTCGAACATCATGCTCTATTTCCTCAATCCATAAGCACATTTCATGTGCATGTGCATCATCTTTTGATGGATTGCATATACTCTTAAGTGCCAAATTTAAACTGTGTGCTGCACAAGGAGTCCAAAAAATATGTGAATATGTATCTTCACTTGCCAAATTCATTCCTGCACGACTGCAAACTGGAGCATTGTCAGTAATGATTTGCACCACACTTTCTTCACCCACTTCTTTTATCACTTCAACAAATAATCTCTTTAAATATTCAGCATCTTTATACTCTCCAGATGCATCAACAGTCTTCAAAAAGATTGGCCCATTAAGTGAGTAAGCAATGAAGTTTATCAGTGGTCGCCTTTGTATATCAGTCCACCCATCAGAAACAATCGACACTCCATGTCGTTTCCATGCAAATTTTTGGGTCTCTAGCAAGTCTTCAATTCTATTTTTTTCCTCTGCAAGAATGACTGTTCTTAGTTTTTCTGAACTAGGAGGCACATAACCACTCAAATTGCAATTAGCCAAAGATGTAATCATATCTTTCCAGTATGAACTTCTAGCTACATTAAAAGGAATTGAGCTTGAGTAAAAGAATCGACCAATCTTTTTATCAATTTCTGCTCTTGCTATGTTTTTGAATGACGCTTGTATTGTTTTATTGCTTTCCATCTTTCTTTTCTTTAAAAGCTCTTCTTGTATATCACTAGCAGTAGGAAAAGACAAATTAATCGAATCGCTTTTCATCTCTGCAATTTTCTTCTTTTTAACTTCCTCTTGTTCTTTTTTTAATTGCTTTAACATGTCTTTGTCAACCCCAGAACATGCCCTAATTCCTTGACCACGAATATGCAAAAGATGTGCTTTCACACGCGTATAAGAACCTGTGAAAACAGTCTTACATAGATTACAATGAAACTGCACATTCCCACCACCACCACTACTAGCTTTTATCCCTTTTGTCACAAGCCTCCAAAGTGGTTGAGAAACTTCTAATTCAGGGTTAGAACTTGAACCAAATGTATTGACACTACCGCTAGAACTCGCCATTATATCTGAAAAGTGAAAACTGAAAAGAAAATAAGTAAATAAAATAAAGTTAATAAACACTACCTCTATGAATGGGAAGCACAGGGAGGGGCCGAGCCCCTCCCCTGCGAAAACAGGGAAGCATGGAGGGGCCGAGCCCCTCTTCTGCGAGCAGAGGGTGCAGGGAGGGGGGCCGAGCCTCTCCTCTATAAATGGGAAGCACAGGGAGGGGCCGAGCCCCTCCCCTACGAAAACAGGGAAGCATGGAGGGGCCGAGCCCCTCTTCTGCGAGCAGAGGGTGCAGGGAGGGGGGCTGAGCCCCTCCTCTATGAATGGGAAGCACAGGGAGGGGCCGAGCCCCTCCCCTGCGAAAACAGGGAAGCATGGAGGGGCCGAGCCCCTCTTCTGCGAGCAGAGGGTGCAGGGAGGGGGCCGAGCCCCTCCTCTATGAATGGGAAGCACAGGGAGGGGCCGAGCCCCTCCCCTGCGAAAACAGGGAAGAATGGAGGGGCCGAGCCCCTCTTCTGCGAGCAGAGGGTGCAGGGAGGGGGGCCGTGCCCCTCCTCTATGAATGGGAAGCACAGGGAGGGGCCGAGCCCCTCCCCTGCGAAAACAGGGAAGAATGGAGGGGCCGAGCCCCTCTTCTGCGAGCAGAGGGTGCAGGGAGGGGGGCCGAGCCCCTCCTCTATGAATGGGAAGCACAGGGAGGGGCCGAGCCCCTCCCCTGCGAAAACAGGGAAGAATGGAGGGGCCGAGCCCCTCTTCTGCGAGCAGAGGGTGCAGGGAGGGGGGGCGAGCCCCTCCTCTATGAATGGGAAGCACAGGGAGGGGCCGAGTCCCTCCCCTGCGAAAACAGGGAAGAATGGAGGGGCTCGGCCCCTCCCCTGCGAAAACAGGGAAGAATGGAGGGACCGAGCCCCTCTTCTGCGAGCAAAGGGTGTAGGGAGGGGGGCCGAGCCCCTCCTCTATGAATGGGAAGCACAGGGAGGGGCCGAGCCCCTCTTCTGCGAGCAGAGGGAGCCGGGAGGGGGGGCGAGCCCCTCTTCTGCGAGCAAAGGGTGCAAGGAGGGAGGCTACGAGCAGAGGGTGCAGGAGGGTCGACATACCTGACGGAGGGGGAGACGGTGGCTGCCTGTGGGTACCGTCGCCGGAGTCTGGATCGCCGGTGTGGGTGCAGGAGAAAGCTGCAGGGGCTGAGGGGGAGAGGCAAAATCGAGAGGGTAAGCCCCTCTTCCTGTCGACAAACCCCTTTTAGGGTTCGGCTGCCAAAAAAAATTGGGATCTAGGTCGGGTTTGGACCCGACCGGACCTGGATCCAAAACATAATGTAAAACTCGAAATGGACATTTTTGGACTCGGTCAAAGTTGACCGAGTCCAAAATGTCGACGGACTCGGCCTCGACTCGTTGACCGAGTCGGACTCGGCATTGACCGAGTCCGGGCCGAGTCCGAAGCCGCACCCGAGTCCGTACCCGTGTCGGGGCGTGTCGACTCGGGTGCAACAACCCTTTAGCCGAGTCCGTGTTACATAGATTATACGTATACATATATCGTCCTCTTTTAGTTATTTTTCTTATTTTAGCATTTATCAGTTCATTGTCCTTTCACGCAAAAATCCCCTACCTTAAGGGGTTGCGGGTCGTCGTACGCATGCAGCGTAGGCAAAGAAGAGCTCGAGCCACAAAGGGCGAGCTGGATCCACCGTTCAACCTGGAGATCTTAGAACGTTAGCATAAGCCGAAATATAAACAAGCAACAAGGCAGCAAGGCCTCCTTGCTCCCTGTCTCTGCTGCTATTGCCAAGCAGGGCTGAGGCCCCTGCCTCTGGCACCCCTGTCCGCAGGATGCAGAGTTTTCGCCTGTCTGCCAGGCACAAAGAAAGGCAGGGGAGGGAGCAGAAGCTCCCTGCCACAACAAGGCAGGGGGGAAACACCCCCTGTCAGAACACGAGACAGGGGCACAGCCCCCTGACGGCAGCAAGAACAAGGCAAGGGGGCAAAGCCCTTGCCAGAGAACAACAGAGATGCAGGGGTCAAGCCCCTGCTCGAAAACAAGAAAGCAGGGGGGCTTCGCCCCTTGCTGGCACAACGCAGGAGGCAGGGGGGCCTCGCCCCCTGCCGGCTCAACGCAAGAGGCAGGGGGACAGAACCCCCTGCCGTGAAGCAACAGATGGTGTAGGGGGGCTCCGCCCCCTGCAAGGGAAACAATCAAAGGCAGGGGGCCCTCGTCCCCTGCCGGCAAACAAAAGAAGACAGGGGGCGAAGCCCCCTGCCGAGAAGCAATACCAAGGCAGGGGGACCCCTCCCCCTACCGAGAACCAACAAAAGAGCAGGGGGGCTCAGTCCCCCTGCTGACCTACTGCAAAAAGGCAGGGGGGTAATCCCCTGCCGACAAGAGGCGACAGGGGGCTCAGCCCCCCCTGTCGACCAACCGCAAAAAGGCAGGGGGGTTAACCCCCTGCCAAGCAAGAGGCGACAGGGGGCTCAGCCCCCCCCTGTCGACCACCAGCAGAAAGGAAGGAGTCACAGGGGGCGGAGCCCCCTGCCAAGAAGGGCCAACGACAGGGGGCTCAGCCCCCTGTCGACCAAAAACAAAGGGAGGCAGGGGGGTTTAGCCCCCCGCCAACAAGAGGTGACGACAGGGGGCTCAGCCCCTCTGTCGATCAACCCAAAACAAAAGAGGAAGAGAGGGGGGTTATACCTCGAACGACCACGGCAACTGGAGAAGTCGCTGGTCGCCGGGGACGCTGGCTGCGAGTCGCCGACGACAGAAAGGGGAGACAGCGAAGGGGCGGTCGACGCTGCCGACTGCCAAAGACCACCCAGAGGGGAGACGAGTGGCGAATCGCCGACGCTCGGCGACTGCAGGGAGGAACGCAGGTGCTCGCGCCGTCGGGAAACCTGCCGGACCGAGGAAAAGGTTGCCGCCTGCGCTCAAAGGCCGCCGTCGGCTGAGGACGCCGGCGACGGGGAGGTCGGCAACAAAAAAAGGGGAAAAAGGGGGGTCGGCGGCGAGTCGCCGGTGCTCGAGGTCCCCGGGCGCAGCCGCTAGCCAAGCAAGGAAGTCGGCAGCGAGGATCGTCGGACTGAGAGGGGAGGCGACCGGACGGAATCGCTCGCCGGCGTCTCTGATCGCCGGCAGCAGGGTGAGGGGGGGGGAGATCAGAGCAGAGGAGAGAGAGAAGGGGCAAGGGGTTTTGCCCCTCGCCCGAGACGCCTGTGACTTTTAAAGTCACAGGCTTCTCGAACGATCGAGAAGCCGGGTCCGAGTTCGGGCTCGGGTCCAGCTCGGATCCGGGTCCGAAAAGGCGGACCGACCCTGACACGTGTCCGACACAGATTTTTTTTTTCACGGGCTTTACAGTGTAACTGGATCCAAATCCAGTGCTGTTACCCAGATCTTTCTGTAAAGCAAGGTGTCCAAGAAAGCAAGACTCCTTGATAAAAAAAAGTTCAAGGAAAGAAGAGTCACTGATCAAGGAGATAGTAGAAAACGTCCCACTGGGACTCTTGTAAATCCAAGAGGGTCACACAAGGACTCTCCAAAATCATCTCTCTTCTACTTGTACTCTTCAAGAGCCATGCTACATGACCTCTCTTGTAACCTCTATATAAAGACATCAATGGAGGGCGCCCTTCATAATTGTGAGTGTTGTGCTGGGGTTCTGTGGACGTGGGATCATTCAGATCCGAATGATATTAAATCGTGTGTTATTTGTGTTTGTGTTTTTGTGCATCTCCTTCTCCATCTCCATTGTGCTTGTTTAGGTTATTCACTTGAAATGGTTATGGTTTCACCTCTAGTTTGATTGAAATCTGCACATCATAGAACTCTTGATAGTTGTGATGCCAAGCCAAGTAGATTATGCACGATCAACTATTGTTTGTTGTGATTAGAAGGTCACTTTGTATTTTGTTCATTACGTAACATGTAGCCTTTTGTGAAACTGTTAATGCTTTTAAAAATGCAGGTAAGGATCCTTCATTCACTGGATCATGCAAATGTTCTGAAATTTTATGAATGGTAAGTTCAAAACTGAGGCTTCCAGGTCTGTTCCAGCTATACTGTTAAAATTTTCCTGTACAATCATTACAAAGTTGCAGAACCATCAGATATCTGGTCATCTTTGTTTCTTCAAATGCTTTTATTTGCGTAAATGGTTCTGTGGTTCTGTTTAACAGGTACGGAACATCTGCACATTTATGGCTGGTATTAGAATATTGTGTTGGTGGAGATCTTATGACCCTGCTAAGACAGGTAGTTATTCTCCTATTCCTATTATCACCACAGAATTCCACAGAATTAAATATTCCATCAGCAAAGTTATTTTTTTATTATACTTCCTAGGTCCATGTCATGCTTCATATTTTGCTCATGACCTTTTAATGGTCAATTTTATTTTAGCAAGGCACACAGACATGATTTATATTGCTCCTCATATTGGAAAAGAAAAGCATGCCATTTTAGTTAACTTTTATTGCTAACATTCCCATATTACTCCCTCCTTCGTCTTTTTTATTTCATGTAACTGATAACAAGAATATTTAATGTGATTTTACATTTTGTAGTGGAAAGTATATAGTTAATCTTGACTCCAATTCTGGCCAAGTGCAACAAGGTGTGGCAGCCAAACTATAATATTGTACAGCATTGTGAATATTAATTTTGGCCAAATGCATAAAATGTCTGTATCCCCTATATATGCCATATCTATGTGACATTGAGATGAATGCAATTTCATTGTCTCAGCAGTTTGTGGAAACAGGATTCAAACACATGCCACAGGGTAATTTATTTGGTTTTCAATGTAAAAGCGTGTCAACAAGAATTTGATTTCATAATTTGAATGATTGGGAATGTCAGGGATATATACCTGTTTATGTAATTCATACTTAATAGTGTTACAAGTTGACGAGTCTTGGTTAAGTTGTTTATAGTTCAAACTTGGGACCAAATCTTTTTTTAAACCACGTTTACCAAAACCCATCTTCTTCATTCATCTTTCTAGCATTTTCTAAGCATCAATAGCAGAAAGGTTAATCAAAACCACTTTTCAACTCATCATGAACTTCCACAATGTTCATAAGCATGTGATTATAACAGCTTTAAAGATATCCCATTTCCTCCTCCATCTCCTTGATTAATACTTCTGCTTTGGGCCAAACCTTAACCACCAAATCTTGTGATACTTTGAAATATCATATTTTTGAAATTTGTGAAAGAAAACCATGTCATTATTGTGATGTTATCAACTTATCATGATAGTCTGAGAAATTCAGTTTTCTGAAAGTTCAAAATTTTAAATTTTAATTTACCATTGTTTATAAATCAATCCCTGAGAATTTGCAAGAAAAAACACAATTTTCAATTCTTCTAAAAAACCCTCATTGAGATATTGTCCATGACTATCTTAGGGTCAGGCCAGTGCTGCAGCTATTTTCAAGCTTTCAAGGATCATTATGAAGAGTTGACTTAATTTGTAAGTTTTTGCTCTGATATTCAACTGACAACATCAAAACAACTAGATTTCATAAAACTTACATCCAACTCAAACGTGGCAAGTGCTACATCACATGGATATGTCCATTTTTCTGAAGTTTTCAATATGATTAGTATATAAAGGGATACGGAACAGGAGCCAAAATGGAGTATCCATGTGACATAGATGGCACATATAAGTTCCATTAATGGCAATGGGCAACTGCTGTAGTTCTGTTGGTAGATGCGGTCAAGTGCCCTTGTCTTGTGCAAAGGGCTTCTTTTTCAGTTGCTTGGCTGTTTTCAAATATCCTTTTGTAACATTCTCTTAGCTAATCATGACTTAGGTTTTCCTTTTGCTTGCCTGCCAAATGGATAAAAATCTGATCCAATTTACTATCTGGGATGTAGGATTGCCGGCTTCCAGAAGAATCTATACATGACATTGGTCGCGACCTTGTCCATGCGCTGCAGTAATGTTCACTGGCCCTAAAACTTGTTGTACTTGATAGCTATTTAATTTATGGATTTCTTTTCAGGTTCTTGCACTCAGAAGGTATCATTTACTGTGACCTGAAACCATCAAATATCCTACTAGACGAGAATGGGCGAGCCAAGGTAATCCATGTTAAGATTACTCTCTCTCTATATGTATATATGTATATATTTATATATATAATATTTATATTATATATTATATGTGTATATATATATTTATATACATATATATTCATTGTAAAGTCAACTAAAGTTGACTTTACACTAGTTGTTGGGAACCCATCCCAACTGCTAGATTCTATGTCACATGGGTGCGGAGCAATTTCAAAATTTTTGGACATGAGGACATGGCTATATATATATATATTTAAAAAAAAATATATATATAACAATAATAAGATCCGACCCCGATACCGTCTTGGATTCGGGTCCGGACCCGGACCCGACCCGAGTCCAAATTAATTTTAACAAATGGACAAAAATAGACTCGTCAAAGTTGACCGAGTCCAAAATGTAGACAGACTCGGCCCCGATGCGTTGACCGAGTCCAAACCATGTTTGACCTGTGTTCGAAGCCGCACCCGTGTCGGGGCGTGTCGACGGGGGTGCGTCGACCTTTTAGCCGAGTCCGTGTGACTTAGGCTAGATTTGTATTGGGAACTAAGCCCGACAATCTAGTTGTTGGGAACTAAGCCCAACAACTAGATTTGTGTTGGGAACTAAGCCCAACAACTAGATTTCTATTCCAATGGCTAGAGAGGACTTTCTCTCTCCTCTCTTTACCCTATCTCTTCCTCTCTTTTCTCTCTCTATATATGGGTGTGTGTGCCTATTGTGGGTGAGAGAATGATGGGTAGTTTTCGGTTCTTTTGTGTGATTTGAGTGTATTGTAGTGAAGATTAAATGTATTTCTTTTCTTTTGTATTTTTAAGGTTCATTATTAATGAAGATACATATTCATAAAGTATTGTGTTTGTTGTATTTGTTTTTTTCATTCATATGTATTGCATTTTGGCAATTGGGTTTGGGTTTTGAGTACCTTGGATTACACACCATTTCGTGACATGGTATCAGAGCCAAGGCATCATGGTTTTGGAGTCTTGTTCGTGATGGTGCTTCAAAGGAAAAAAATTTGATTTGTTGAATGACTTGGATTCAAGGCTCTCTCATTCCGGTATGTACATTGTGACTTTATGGTGTATGTTTTTGAAATAAATGTCTTTCATAAATCAATTGAAAGTAGAATTTGTAAAAGCGATTGTATCTCGACATATGGTTTTTCATAAACATAAAATATATATGTTTTATTATAGATAAGTGTATTTTGCAAAAAGTATGTGGTTTCTTAAAATCTTATATGTTTTTCATGTTTTGCAAAATACTAAATTTAATGATATGTCCTCCTTTGTATGACTCTTAATAAGTGTATTCACATGAATCTTCTTGTAATTTTTAATATCATGATATTTTGATGAATTTTAGCATGTGATATGCATGATATTTTGAATATATTATTCTAGATTCTTGTATTTCTTAATATTGTATGCTCTCCATCATCGTGTGAATGTGTTTACATTATTTTTCTTTGAATTCAAAGCATGATTCTTGATATATTGTGTGAATTTTCTATGCTTTAAACTCTTGAATGATTTTACTCATAGAGGCTATAAATTATTTAGAAATATCATGAATGTTTTATAGTCTCTCATGAGATTATTATTTACATACCCATGATGGGTCATTCCATCTATTTATATATGATTGTGTGACAACAATGTTTGACTTTAAGTTGTTGCTATATTTGAAACCATCATATTGTGCAAAATTATGTTGTAAAGGATTTATGATATAGGCCATGAGTAGCCTTTGTGATTGTTATATCAACTTATATTGGATTGCATGACCATGCTTTATTATCATGTACTTGAATGCATTCTTTATATGATGTCTTTATAAACATCCATTATATGCTCTTGATGCGTCCCTATATGTGTATATGCCTCTCTGTTAGGCCTTTTTCTTATAAAAAGCTATCACATTTTTATGTATTAAGCTCTTATGCCTCTTAGTGATTGGTGGTGCTTGGAATCTTTGTGTTTGTGCTTCGGCTACTTTGGTCCCTTAGTGGACTTATGATCTAGGGTAAGCTAGCTCCTTGGTCATTCTCTATTGTTTTTGCTATAATCTTGTTGCCTTTTCTTGCACAAGATTTATGATATATTGCCAATTGACACCTTGTTTGCATGTGATTACATCATATCCTAGAATCTTTATTGAAAATGATTTGAAATAATGTTTTTCAAGTCATTTATTATTCAAACTCACATTATTTGAAATTTATTTTCATGAGTTCTTTGTTGCCATGTTATGGCATTTGGTTGTCCATCACAAAATTTTATATGATGCATCATTTATTTTTGGCCTTGTTGTTGTTGGAACAAAGTTAGCCGTTGAGGTGAGTTTTGTGTGCACCTCAAATTAACTTATTAATTGGTAATTATCAAAGTTTATGAATGTCGTGTAGACACATGTCTTAGATCTAATTGATAATTTATTGGCCTTTGAATACATGTTGGCTTTGTTTGAGCCAGAGATGTTCGTTGGGGTGAGTTGTGTGCACCTCGTTTTTTTGTCAGTTTAAATTGTTGGCTTATAGTTTCGCTTAAACTGACAATTGTTTGATCTCTGGTTCTATGAGTGTGTTGTATCACTCATTTATTTATTTGGCCATTATTATTATGTTGGATGCTCATAATTATGTTTATCTATGATGGCTATCTATTTTTGAAACCATGGTGTTTTGAGAGATTGTTAAAATTGATATTCTTATTCTTTTTGGTGACATTAGTTTGTTTTTATTACAAGCTCTCTTACCTTGTATGTTCTTCTCCTATTACGCTTCTTTTCTAAGTGTCATTATATGTGAACAAGAGTTGTTTATTCACACTTTTATGTGTTTTCTTTAGCCTATAAGTGGTATTGTGATTATATTTTTGTTCTAGTAGCTGATACACTTATTTTGAGTGTCATATATATAGGCAAGAGATGTTGTTGTCAATATGGTGAGTTATGTGCACCCGTTGATTATTCACACTTTTTGTGTGTTTGTTTAGCCTATAAGTGAGATTGTGTTATACTCTTGCTCTAGTAGCTGATACACTTATTTTGAGTGTCATTATATGTAGACAAGAGATGTTTTCAATGTTGTGAGTTATGTGCACCCGTTGATTATTCACACTTTTTGTGTGTTTGTTTAGCCCATAAGTGATATTGTGATTATACTCTTGTTCTAGTAGCTGATACACTTGCTTTTTGAGGTTTGAAGATCTAGTGAGGTCATTGCTTGTGGTGGTTGAACTATTGTTGAAATTTGCAAATATCATTCATTGTGTTATGTGGGATTTTTAAATCTCTGCATAAAATTTCTAAATTTTTACTACTTATTTGTCCTTGTATGAGAAATGGTTATTGAATTTTTTTATGCATTTTGCATTAAATATGCTTTAATTGTATGATTAAGGATACTTTAAATTTGTTTCATGATTGGCTGCCTTACGTGTCTTTCATATATATTGATATTCACAAACTATCATTTCTTGATATTTGTGGGATTTTAAATCTCTTCATATTTTCTGTAAGGTATTGTCTTTTGAAAGTTTTTCATTGTTATCTCTTAAAATTGGTTCATAAGCTATGTCACATGGGTGCGGGTGCGGGTGCGGGTGCGGGTGCGATACGGGTGCGGCGTAATTTCAAAAATTTTGGACACGGGGACTCGGCTATATATATATTAAAAAATAAAAATAAAAAAATATATATATATATACATATATATATATATATACATATATATATATATATATATATATATATATATATATATATATAAGACTCGGTCAAAGTTGTGCCCATTAGGGGACAGGTGATGAGTTGTGAAGGCATTCTGTACACTTTTTTCATACAAGAATAATTCACTTTTGGGCACTTTCTTCATACACTGTAATAATTCACTTTCTTCGTACAGGAAAAAACCATAAAAACTTGAGTTGTGCCCATTCTGTACTTAAAACTTGAAAGTGTACAGGTTTTTTAGTTGTGATGGATTTTTTTCCTTACAGCTGTAGCCCAGAAAATAAAAAAAAAATTTCAAAAAAAAAAAATTTCCAAAAAATGGACCAAAATGACACTGGGTGCGTTGACCACACCCAGGGTCGGGTTGACCGAGTCCGAGCCGCACCCGTGTCCGCACCCGTGTCCGCACCCGTGTCGGTGCGTGTCGACGCGGGTGCGGCGACCTTGGAGCCGAGTCCGTGTGACATAGTTCATAAGTGACTTTTTTATTGATTCTAAACTATTGCATGATTCATTCATATATGCATTAGTTGTGTGGCTAATATTGCTTATAAAATGTAATAGTTAATTGATCCATGATTATTTGAATATTCTTAAATCCTTATTAAATGACTTGAATAATTTCTTATATCTTTCAACATGTAAAAATGACTGGTTCTTGAAAGAAAATCTACCTATGAGTAATTTACTCTCCTTTGTGGGAATTTGGGATTTAAACTCTTTTGTGAGTTATTTCTTCATGGTATTGATGTTGGTTGAAAATCCATGCCTTTTATGTATTAATGTGCTTTTCGTGATAGATATATGAGTATTGACTTTGAATAATGCATGTTTTCATGAATTTTTAAAGTAATTAATGATTTATGAGCTTGTCTTTGAGATATTTTATGTATGAATTTCTCTTTTTGATAATATGCAATTATGTTCTCTTATGAATTAAGAACTATGATTTCTTAAAATTATATATTGAAGTGAGTCTCTCAATGACTATTGTGTTTGAAAAATTAATGATTTTTCAAAATAATATTTAAAAATGTTAAATTGTCTTATTAAATATGTTTGATATATTGTATTTTTGGTGTGTTTGACCATCTTCTCTCTATAATATATAACTGATATAGTTTATTTTTGAAATCTTTTATGTTTTATGATATATATGTGTATAGTTGGGATGTAGTTCACAAATATTGATGATATTGAAGATCCTAAAGACCCTTTGTATAATAGAGCATATAATTGAAGATCAAGAGCATCCTTTACGGAAGCAACTAATGGAAGACTTTGATGAAGTCAATGAAGACATTTTATGTAATGGGTTCGCCCTTTGTAATTGCTAACTCATGGCGAGTCACCGTAAGTTTGAGGGGGGGTGTTAAGATTACTCTATCCTTTTTGTATGTATATAATATATTATATATATATGTATATATATATTTATATACATATATATTCATTGTATATTGGGAACTCAGCCCAACAACTAGATTTGTGTTGGGAACTAAGCCCAACAACTAGATTTGTGTTGGGAACTAAGCCCAACAATCTAGTTGTTGGAAACTCAGCCCATCAACTAAATTTGTGTTGGGAACTAAGCCCAACAACTAGATTTCTAGTCCAATGGCTAGAGAGGACTTTCTCTCTCCTCTCTTTACTCTATCTCTTCCTCTCTTTTCTCTCTCTATATATGGGGTGGGGTGTGTATATTGTATTGAAGATTAAATGTATTTCTTTTCTTTTGCATTTTTAAGGTTCATTATTAACGAAGATACATATTCATAAAGTCTTGTGTTGTATTTATTTTTTCATTCATATGTGTAGACAAGGGCAGCCACCTGTAGAGAGAGAGAGAGAGAGAGAGAGAGAGAGAGAGAGAGAGAGAGAGAGAGAGACGGCTGCACAGAAAACTCAATGACATTAACTTGATTAGGGCTTCTCTCTATATTAAATAGAGAGAGACAAAAAAAAAGAAATTACATCTAAATCCTTATAAGAGTAAAATTTCAAAAAGACTCTAATATAAGAGTACTTAACATAAAACCACCTATTCTCAACACTCCCCCTCAAGCTGGAGCATAGATATCAATCATGCTCAGCTTGTCACAACATTTGGAGAAATTTGGCCTAGCAAGAGGCTTTGTAAACATATCTGCAACTTGGTCTTCCGACTTTAGGTATTTTGTAGTGATATGCCCAGCTTGAATCATATCTCTTACATAGTGACAATCAACCTCAATGTGCTTTGTTCTCTCATGAAAGACAGGATTGTTTGCTATATATGTTGCCGCTTTGTTATCACACATCATGGTCATTGGAGAGGAAACCTTCACCTGAAGATCATGAAGAACAGTGCGAACCCATATCAATTCAGCAGCTGTTTGGGCCATAGCCCGATATTCTGATTCTGCACTTGACCTGGAAACCACATTTTGTTTCTTACTTCTCCATGAAATCAAGTTGTCTCCCAAAAACGCACAAAATCCTGTGGTAGACTTTCTATCTACTACAGATCCAGCATAGTCAGCATCAAAATAGGCTACTATCTCCAGAGTTCCACCTTTCCTGAACAATAACCCCTTTCCAGGAGAAGATTTTAGATATCTGAGAATCATTATGGCTGCATTCCAGTGTACCTCAGTTGGTTTTTCCATAAACTGGCTAACTTTGCTTACTGCTAAAGCAATATCTGGTCTAGTAACAATTACATATAATAACTTTCCTACTAGGGAGCGATAGCTTTTGCTATCAACTGGTTTTGACCCTTCTTCAAACAATTGAACTTTATGGTCCATGGGAATATTTGCTGGTTTAGCTCCCAACATGCCCGTTTCCTTTAATAAGTCAAGAACATACTTCCGTTGAGACAAAACCATCCCTTCACGGCTTCTAGCGACTTCTATACCCAGAAAATACCTGAGTGACCCAAGGTCTTTTGTAACAAAGTGTTTTTGAAGATGAGCCTTTGTGGCTTCAATAGCTTTCACATCATCTCCTGTAAGAATGATGTCATCCACATATACCACCATAACAACTATGCCAGAACTAGTTTTCTTTATAAAAAGTGTATGATCTGCTGTTGATCTATTAAAGCCAAATCTGGACATCACGTCAAACAACTTTTGAAACCATGCACGAGGACTTTGTTTCAAGCCATAAATCGCCTTTCTCAATCTGCACACCTTCTTACACTCCCCCTCAACCTCGAAACCTGGAGGTTGTTGCATGTAAACGGTCTCAGATAGATCCCCATATAGAAATGCATTTTTCACATCTAATTGACACAAGTTCCAACCATGCTAAACAACTACTGAGAGAACAAGACGGATGGTACCCATCCGTGCAACAGGAGAAAAAGTTTCAAAGAAGTCAATTCCATATGTCTGAGTATACCCTTTCGCGACTAATCTGGCCTTGTACCTTTCAATAGAACCATCAGATTTGTACTTTATTGTATATACCCATTTACATCCAACAATGTCAGCATTTGCTGGAGAATCAACTAGATCCCAGGTATGCTGAGATACTAAAGCTGTCATTTCTTCTTGCATAGCCAACTTCCAACGAGTATCAAGTTTTGCCTGTTGATAGTTCAGAGGAATAGTTTCAGCAGATAAGGCTGAGATAAACGACTTCATCTGATGTCCAATTCTGGCATGGGAGACAAAGTGAGATATCGGATATAAGGTACATTGTCTTGTCCCCTTTCGTAGAGCAATAGGCCTGTTATCATCATCCTGAAGATCACAATTGTCAGTAGAACTTACCTTAGGAGAAGAAGAAGATGAAGGCTCTTGCGGAAGTGGAGCTCTACGCACATATACCAATGGTGGATTATTAAATCTGGAAGAGGATGAAGTTTGGTTTGGTAATGAGGGCACAGATTCCAAAGGAAAAGGAGGTATAGGTAATGGAAAAGACTCAGTTGGACCAACCTGCAGCGGGAAACCGGAAATGGAGTAATATGGAGAGGATTCCAGGAAAGATACATCCGCACTGACATACTCTCGGCGAGAAGTAGGATCATAACATCGATAGCCCTTTTGATTTTTGGGATAACCGCTAAATATGCATTTTGTAGCTTGAGCAGCTAATTTATCACGGTCAGGGCCAAGTTTGTGCACAAAACAAACACATCCAAATATTTTTGGTGATAAAGGAAAAAGTGGAGCATTAGGTTTGAGGATATGTAATGGAATTTGATCACCCACAGAAGACGAAGGCATGCGGTTGATCAGATAGCAAGCAGTGGTAATCGCATCACCCCAGTATAACGCAGGAACATTAGATTGAATCATAATGGTCCTGACAACATCAAGGAGGTGCCGATGTTTTCGCTCAGCCACCCCATTTTGTTGAGATGAATAGGCACAGGAAGTTTGTGGTTGGATGCCATGATCTTGGTAAAATTGTAACAGACCTTTTGATTTAAACTCGAGAGCATTATCAGTGCGAACAATCTTGACAATAGATTCAAACTGAGTTTTTATTTCAAGAATTAGGGATTTGATAAGACTTGGAACTTCAGATCGTTCTTTTATTAAAAAAACCCATGATAACTTAGAGAAATCATCAACAATAACAAGATAATAACGACACTGAGTCCTAGTAGGAATCTTACTAGGACCCCATACATCTGCATGAAGAAGTTCAAACAATTTATTACTAGACTGACTCTGACTAGAAGGGAACGAACTTCGATGATGCTTGCCCAACTGACATGCTTCACACTGAAATGATGTGGTGGAAGGAATCTGAGGAAAGACCGACCGAAGTTTTGACAATGAAGGATGACCAAGACGACGATGCCACTGAACAGGACTGAGTGAATGTTCCACTACAGCATTAACAGAACCCATTGGATGATGTAGGTAGTAAATTCCATTTTCTTCATAGCCTCCACCAATCTTCTTTCCCGTCATCAAATCCTGAAAATGACAACCCATTTGATCAAAAATCACTCTACAGTTTTTTTCTTTTATAAGGCAACTAACAGAGAGTAAACTTTGAGGAAAGTTTGGGGCATGAAGAACATTATTCAACTGTAATGAGGAGGATATAGAAATATTTCCCTGACCAGCAACCGGGGAGGAGCTCCCATCGGCTAAGGAGACTCCAAGCTGAGCCTTAACATCCTTAAGATCTGAAAAAACATGTGAATTTCCACACAAATGTCTGGAAGCACCAGAGTCAATAACCCACTTACTATCAGTCGGATGAAGATGATTTCCGGTTGAATATGCAACACCAGCTACAGGAGGTCGAAGAGCTATCAGCTCATCATATTCTGCACGACTAAGGGTGATACTACTTTCATTTTCAGCGATATTCTCTTGTACATTTGTTGCCTCGAGAGTAGTCACATTTGCTTTAGGAGTATATGACTTTGATGAAGAAGATGTTGGCCGACCATGCTTATCCCAGCAACGATCTTCTAAATGTCCAGATTTTCCACAGAATGTACATTGAAGCTTTCCTCTGCCTCCCATACCACGTCCACGTCCTCGTCCTCTGATATTCTGAATATTTCCACGCCCATAACTAGATGGGACAACAAGAGCAGATGACTGAGTTATAGGCTGAGACTGTGGCAGAGAGATCGCAAGTCTACTCAGACGATTATAAGCATCAGCAAGAGTGGGAACATCTGATCCAGTCAACATTTGAACTTTTGCAACAGAAAAATCTGAAGAAAGCCCTGTAAGAAAACGAGCAACCATGGTTTGTTCTTGATGATCCTTTTGCTTCGAGCAACAAAGAGGCCTGTGAGCATTAAGTCTTTCAAACGCAGCTTTGACAGAAGCATAATACTGGGCCAAGGTCTGATTTCCCTGTTGTAAATTATATATTTCTTGTTCGACTTGCAGGATACGACTCACATTCGTTTCTTGTGAGTATGTATCACGAAGATTGTCCCACATCAGTTTTGCTGAATTATAGTAGATCAATCCATCTGCAATATGGGGTTCAACACTATTCATGATCCATGACATAACTATGTCATTATCTTCATCCCAAGTAACATATTTTCCCAACTTTTCAGTGGGTTCGCCTTCCAACAAAATGTGTTTTCGACGATGTCCAGATACCGACATCATAAAAGTTCTGGACCACCTGGCATAGTTGGTTTCATTCAACCTAACAGAAGAGCCATACGCGAAGGGGTTAGCAAACGCCTTATACTCCCCAATCTGTTCCATTTTCGAATCATATTTCGAACTTTCAGCCATACTGTTCTCTAGAACAACAAGTATTTAAGTAGAGTTTTCCACCACTATAAGGAAGCAGCCCTACTGTTTCCACAAAACAGTCCACAACCAGCAGGTAATCACTCATGCTGCTTCCACGACAAATGTATAGCTGAAACTAATACAGCACGAAACACAACTCACCCCAGCAGGGAGTTAAGACCATTGCTGCACCCAAACACACCACGACCAACAATACTATTCAGTTGCAAAGCATACGAATACGACAACTGTTGTTTCCAAAACATATAGAGCATAACTGACAATCAGTCTTCAAACAATTAAATAGATCAATCATATCTCGATGACACGCAGCAAAAAAAAACAGAATCACGGTAGTCACGCAATCAGCACAGAAAAATATGACACTCTCGGCTGGCACGCAATATCACAAACACTTGCTGCGTGGCAGGAACAGCCCGGAACAGCCAACAACTCTCGGCTGCGATACAGCAGCACAGAAGCCTGCTGCGTTACCCAAATAGCAGCACGTCAATCACAGCATGCACGCATCAGCAGGAACTCATCATGCTCCAGAAAATCACGCCAGGCGATAAAAAATCCAAAAAAAACAGATAAAATCTGTTTACAGCTCCAGGAGATCACGACAGATCTGGGTAAGATCCATCCTTAGATCTGACTACAGATCTAGGTGACATCCCAGATCTGTTATCAGATCTTCCCACTAGTGCAACAGCAAACCTGATATAATTTTTTTTTTTCGCAGTCTGAATTTTTTTTTCGTTGGTGACGATCAGTCCTCTTCGAAATCACGCTCCCGAGATCGCAAGCTCTGATACCATGTAGACAGGGGCAGCCACCTGTGTAGAGAGAGAGAGGGAGAGAGAGAGAGAGAGAGAGAGAGAGAGAGAGAGAGAGAGAGAGAGAGAGAGAGAGAGAGAGAGAGAGACGGCTGCACAGAAAACTCAATGACATTAACTTGATTAGGGCTTCTCTCTATATTAAATAGAGAGAGACAAAAAAAGAGAAATTACATCTAAATCCTTATAAGAGTAAAATTTCAAAAAGACTCTAATATAAGAGTACTTAACATAAAACCACCTATTACTTAACATAAAACCACCTATTCTCAACAATATGTATTGCATTTTGGCAATTGGGTTTGTGTTTTGAGTACCTTGGATTCCGTGCCATTTTTGTGACAATCCATATTATGTTAAATGTCCGATTCACTTGCTTTAATCTCTGCTTATTGACATCAAAACCAGTACATGAGTGTGACCAACAACTATTTGGATTTGATTAATACTAAAAGTGTGACATTTTTTTCAGCTTTGTGACTTTGGCCTGGCAAGAAGACTTAGTGATATATCAAAATGTGCCCTTTCCCAAGTTAGTACCCCCAAAACATCTTCTTTTATATTATTTTCCATTTCTTGTTATAATGAAATTGCTTTGATTTTGATTGTTAGTCACCTTGAAAATCAATAACAGTATTTTCCATCTTGTACTCCTGTTAGCTGCCCCAAGCAAAGCGTGGTACTCCTTGTTATATGTCCCCTGAATTATTTCAAGAAGGCGGAGTGCATTCTTATGCTTCAGATCTTTGGGCACTTGGTTGTGTTCTATATGAATGTTATGCTGGAAGACCACCATTTGTGGCAGATGAATTCACTGTGTTGGTGGAATCCATTTTATCTGACCCGGTGCCCCCTCTACCAGACAACCCATCTAAACCCTTTCTCGATTTACTCAATCATCTGCTGGTAAAGGATCCAGCTGAAAGAGTTCAGTGGTCTGAGCTATGTGGGCATGGTTTCTGGAGAACAAAATTTAAGCCTTCGACTCTTCCTCCTCAGCCTGCTTTCAGCAATATGGTTGACCAGTCCAGGAGATCCTGTCTTTCTGAAAGGAATATTGACAGACCTCCTTCTCAGAAGGCATCCCATAATCATGGGCCAAAGCATCCTAATGGAACTCTTAAACATGATGAAAACTCAGTATCTGCCACAAAGGCCTTTGAAACTTCCTCTAAGACTCCACCGAGCTCCAAAAAGTTGCAGACAAAAGGTTCCAACAGAGTTGGTGAGAAGCCCTCAACTGCAGCAAAAGGAGCAAATATTCTCAGGCTTTCAAGAATGGCAAAAAAAAATTTGCAAAGGGAGAATGAGAATGAGAACTACAGGCGCCCTTTACCTAAAGGGTCTGAATGTGACAACGAGGTAAAAATAGAAAACAATGATATGGAGCTTGATTTTGGTGAGCACAATGAGGATGCACATGATGACTCTAATGCAAATGATGTATCTGAACCTGGTTCTCCTCTTCTTGATGCTAAACCTCCTTTACATTCTAGAGATGGTGACAAAGCTGAAGAGATAAGTAAAAGTCCTCACAAGACAGATTTTCCATCAGACAACGTAGATGTCTTTGAAGAAGAGTCATGTTCATTGCCTGCTGAAGTTGCTACTACCACACCAGTCATAAATCTTCAAAAGAGAGCTGCTCGGAATGGTACAGAGATGCATAAATTGGATTCAGGAATCACTGTTGGCTCAGATTCATCCAAGTCAATTAATAATCTTTCCCAAGTGCTTTGGCATCCTTCTGATCTTTCAGTCAGGCCAATAATGCCTAGCAGGAAATGTGATAAAGCTCCAGAAGCAATGCCTGTCCTTCCTTTTGCTGTTCTACCAGCAACTGAGTTTGTGAAACTATCTCCAGAGCAACTGGATGAACTCTTGAGTCGGATCTCAGCCTGCTTGAGTGGAAATGCCTCTCCTGCAGAAAAACAGAACACAATCAAGTACCTTGAAATTTTGAGTGGACATGCAGATGCTGCAAACATCTTAACTAGTAGCCCAATAATGTCGATGCTTGTAAAGATGCTAAAACTTTCAAAAGCTTCTGGTCTTCGTGTTCAGCTAGTTTCTGTAGTTGGCTTGCTGATCCGTCACTCGACTTCAATAGAAACTGATTTGGCAGCTTCTGGAATCATTGGAGCACTGGCAGATGGTCTTAGAGATAAACAGGAAAAGGTGAGGAGATATGCTATGGCTTCTTTAGGTGAGCTAGTGTTTTACATCGCTACACAAAACGAAAATTGTTCAAGGGATTGTGGTGGCCTTGCATCTCCAGCAAAGGACTGTCGTTCTGCACCTAGTTGGCAGGTATTACATCTGGAAAATCAACCTTGATTCACGTTTCTTTTCTTTTCCCCCCCACTGTTACAATAATTCCTGTATATGATAACAAAAGCTCTTTGTGATCATCTTTAGTTCCAGATATGTGATTGTTTATTCACTTTCTATTCATCATTTCCTTTTTGGTCTCTTGTACAGGTTCCTGGTCCAGTTATTGCATTGATTTCATCTATATTACGTAAAGGAGAAGATGATGTTACACAGCTTTATGCTCTGAGAACAATTGAAAATGTTTGCAGTCAAGGTTCAGATTGGGCTGCTCGTTTCACCAGCCAGGAAGTGATTGGCAATCTCTGTTACGTCTTTAAGGCAACAGGAAAGCAGGAGAGTATTCGTTTAACTGCTGGATCTTGTCTGGTACGTCTGGTTCGATTCAATCCTCCAAGTATTCAATCAGTTGTAGACAAACTATCCTTCAAAGATATTACAGCAGGCCTTGCTAAGGAGAATCCTCGAGAGCAGCAAATCAGCATAAATCTTCTGAACATGGCTATGCTTGGGAGCCACATGTTCTCTAATATGGGCAGGCACCTCATATCTCTTTCAGAGGATAAATTTCTAGTTCCTTTCCTTGTTTCACTTATTGAGCAAGGCAGTGAAATTTTACGTGGCAAAGCATTCATCCTTGTGGCTCTTCTGTGCAGAAGTGGCCGTAGGTGGCTACCAGTTTTCTGCAGTGGAAAGTTACTGTCAGTTGTGGACAGGTTAGCTAAAGAAAAGGGTAGCTATCTGCAGCAGTGTGTAGAGGCTTTTGTTCAAGTAGTGGCCAGTACTGTGCCTGGGATACTTGAAACTGTGGCTAGTGACATTCAGCAACAGCAGGGTGGTAAAAGGCATGGACAAGCTGGTACTGTAGCCAGTCGAGTTCATCCAAAAATCAACATCCATTTATTCTCTGTCATTCTCCATCTTCTTGGAAGTTTTGCTTTTAGAAACATAGTTGCAAATAATCGGGTTTTAGAGCAGCTGGTTGTCTTTTTGAAACTCTTAGAATCATCTTCTTTCCAGGTATGAAGAGGTTGTGTTTCCTTTTGCCCTTTTCTTTCTAGCCTTGTCTTTGCTTTTGTTGGCAACATTGCCACTGGTATATGTAGAATAAGTTGCCTAAATTGAGCCTCAATATGACTATTTATGTTGAGTTGAGATAGCTAACATCTTGAGCCAGAAAATATGATATGTTTGGCAAACTGGGACTCTGCACAAGTTGCTAATTCCAATTAATTGTCGAAGCCGCTCTCCTTGTAATTCAAATCATGTCCCTAGATCATGACATTACCATGGAAAAGCTCTTGCATTTCATGTGTTAGAGAATCCCTACCATTGTCCTTTTAATTTGTATCTATTGGATTATTTTTCAAACAATCTTGCGAAGACTGCATGACTCAACTTAGCGGTCAAAGTCCTTAGTAGAACTCTGAAAAGATCATGTCAGGATTTTCTCCAAATCTATTGGAGAATGACAATTTGAATCTTTGAGAATATTCTTGTAACTTGCCAACAGCCTGTTACAGAAATATGCAACTTGGCCTCTTTGATTTGATTTGAACCAACCTACCAAATGAAGTGATGATTGGTTTATGGTAGCCTGTACAGCTGGTGTCTATGTTGTATTTTTTTGTTTGCCTTTTCCTTTATCTAAGTAAATCTTCCTTTGATTTATTTCACATATTACATGTCAAGTTACAGGGAAAAGATGATTTCCAAATAACATTGCTGAGAATTCTGGAGTCAGTAACAATGGAGGCTCCCACTGTTCTTGAACATTCTGATGTTTTCATCTGCAAAATTCTTCCAAGCCTTGCTGTTTTATACAAAGGAAACAAAGATGGCGATGCTAGGTTCTTATGCTTGAAAATCATATTTGATTTGATGGTTGTTTTTCTGAATGATATGCCAAGTTTATCAGAACCTCATAATGACCAAAGATGGAAGGACCTGAAGTCAATTTGTGAGATTCATTTTCTTCCTCTCTACCCCATTTTGGTTGAGGATGAAGACCCAATTCCTGCTTATGCACAGAAGCTCTTGGTCATGCTTTTGGAATTTAATTTTGCACAAGTTTCAGATATATTACATTTGAAGATGGTCTCCCAGTGCTTTGAATTTTTACTTAGTGACCTTTCTTGTGCAAATGTAAACAATGTAAAGCTCTGTCTGTCTCTGGCATCTGCTCCTGAAATGGAAACTAAGATTCTCTCCGAGTTGAGAGTTGTCAGGAGAATAGGAAATTTGCTGGAGTTTGTTAATGCAAAGCAAATGGAAGACTTCCTTGAACCAACACTTAGTCTCTGCAAAGCCTTCATCATGCGAGGGCTTGGTGGCTGGATAACTAGCCAAATAAAAGAACTCTCTCTCTTAAGTGATACAACTACAGCTATTGGTTGTGCATCCAATCAGCGTCAGTGCATCGGGGATGTATCTGACTTTGGTTGCAATATGAGTGCCTTTTTAGATCTCAGTGGAAACCCTGGGGCGTGTATTGCAGATTTGGCATCAGAATGCGTAATCCTGCTGCTAAAGGTGGCAGTTCGGGAGGCGACCACTGGGCTGCTTACAAACACATCAACTGTCATTAATGTCCTTGAATCTTGCCGCCTCCGTTGCCATGGCTCAGAGATGGGTGTATATGGTTCTGTACTGCTGCGCCTACTGCATGCACTGAGTTTGGCATGCCAGGAATACCGGTCTCAAGCAATGATACTCTCAATATCTGGAACAGAGATTATGAGAATTGAAACTCTAGCGTCTAATCTCAAAAGCTCAACGATACCACGGGTTGCTGATGCTGCTTCAAGTGCTTGTTTAGAGCTACGTCGCCTTCCTCGCTGTGCATGACTTCTGTATGTTGTTTGACAGCATTTAGTTCCGGTGGTTAAATGCGCCTCACTTCAATTCAATGATTTCATACAGCTTGTTTTTGCACAACTCTGTTGCTGTTGAGTGTATTAGTTACAGGACTATAGGGTGCATTTAAGTTCCAGAGAACGTTACTCTGGCATGCAGGTTGATGGCAGAAATTGTGAAAGCTGTTTCACCCAGTGTAGTCCTCCTGCTCCAGTAAGATGCTGGTCTCCAATGTATTATTGTTGTTCATGAGCTAATCATTCAGAATAGTTATTTGTCTGCCTATTAAGTTATGTATAGCAATAATTGTGCACTTAAAGAGTTTGGTGATGGACTTTGATATTCTGCTAGTTGAGAATGTAATATTGTTGCATAATCCATACTGCAAGAATCAGTGGCATCATATCCTGGATGTTTGCAGGATCATTAGTCATCCATAGGCCAATATGGACCACAAAAGATTAAAAACATTTAGTTATATCCGTGAGGATACTCCTTTCAAATCAGCAAAAAAGTAAATCTGCATATCAACCAAATGAATGGCTCATTATCAGATAGCTTGTTTATACTTTTATTATACTGCAACCTGTCCATTTCATAGTTTAAATGCTTGATTTGCCATGTGCATGTAGCAATTATTAATCAAGATTATGCATGAATTTAGCTTCTTCCTGTTGAATGCTGATTTGCTCAGTCTGACTCAAGTCAAAGCCACTTGTTAAGACAATATCTCCTGGCAGATGTTATTTCTGTCGCCACCATTGTACAGAATAAGATTTGGAGCCAACACTGTATGGACGCAACTGCATGCTGGTGTGAACTTAGGTCAGCATGGGTTGAGAATTCTGATTTTTCTTGATGTGGTAGGCATTCATTCTGTTAATTCTGCATCTGATACCTATGTCATCATAAAACATTACTTTGTTTCCTGCTGCCTAAATTCCTATTCAGCTAGACAAATTATAAAGTCAGTTGCTTAAACCATAGTAGCAGGATTATCTGATGAATCATGATCCCCCTCTTTTTGTATTTTCCTGGTGCTCCTTGTCCAAATACTGACAACTAATTCCCTGATGACAATCTCAGACATGCTTACAGTACAGCTATATAGGTTTAACCTGTTGTGTCAGTTTGTCTAAGCTATAAGCTAATTTGTGAGATATTCACCAAACTCACTTTTGATCCATAAGGCCAAAAAAGTGCTAATTAAATTTGAGAGTTAGGAGTGCAAGACATGACACCTTGATGTGGTTGTTCCCTGAGGGTGTTACCTTGTTTTATTTTTTATTTTTTAAATTGCATGAAGAGATCTACACCAGATCGAGAACCCTACTGCTTTGGAAAATCCTGTCGAGGGATGATCATCATGCTTGGTGACCTAGAACTCCAAGGCTGCCCCCTGCCCACTAGGGAGATTGTTGCTTCTGTCTTGTGGCAAGGAACACACACTGCAGGTACCGAACTCTTGACATCCTTCAGCTTGAATGACTTAAGCTGATCCACCTAACGAAGTGTGTGGGGCCCGCTGTGGGCGCCTAGAGATTGGTACTCACATTTCAATCCTTATTATCGCGTAGTTCATTTATGTATGCATGTGCTTCGGCAAATTACATGCAGATATGCACCTGTACATACATAGCAACTTAGCAAGCATTTAGAGCGTGACCAATCAATTTTGGTCCTCATATTGTTAATAGAATTATCTGATGAGTGAGACACATAAAACCATAGTTTGTGATACATTATTATCTGTTGAAATTTCATTAATACTTAATAATCTACTTTATAGAGATAAGTTATTTTCCTTAGAATCACTGCCCTGTCTTAGGTTACACTACATATTTTCTAATTTTTATTTTATTCCAAATTTTATTTTTTAAAAACTTTAAAATTTGCTTGTTTATCTTTACTCAGATTTTCCCAAAAAGACACTGGAGAAAAGTGGAATCCTTGAAAATCTCTTGAGAATTTTTCGGTGAATAAATTGTTACTGTAAACTTAGTTCAGTGTGGTTCCAGTTCCAATCAGGGCCATGCAGTGCCCCATCTGTGAAATCCCAGTTTTGGGTGTCTCAGAATTAGGGGTGGGCAATGGGTAGGCACGGCCCGCTAAGTGTATATATATATATATATATATATATATATATATATATATATATATATATATATATATATATATATATATATATATATAGAGAGAGAGAGAGAGAGAGAGAGAGAGAGAGAGAGAGAGAGAGAGAGAGAGTAATGGGTCAGTGCTAAACCCATTTGGTGTTAAATCGCGTGCTAAATGGGTTTTTCAGCTTTTTTGGTGCTTTTTATGTGGTTTCGACCCTATAAATGTGTTGGGCATGGTCGATTTACTAAGAATCCCCACCTGGATCATGTGTTTTTGATGAAAAAAATGATCTTTGGAACCTTAAAAAATTTACAAAGATTTTGTACCGTTGATTTTTTCAAACTTTATAAAAACCCACCCATGCGTTGGAATCAAACTCTTCAAGAGCTGATCCCTATAAAATCAAGTACATAGATCACATCGGTATGGTCAGAATTTAAAAATAAAATGAAAAATGCCCGAAAAACCTATTTAGCACCAACCAATTACTCTCTCTCTCTCTCTCTCTCTCTATATATATATATATATATATATATATATATATATATATATATATATATATATATATATATATATATATATATATATATATATATATATATATATATATATATATATATATATACCTGTTCGGGCGGAGCTTGAACATAATTTGTAAGCCGAGGCCCGGCCCGATGCCCACCGAACTCAGAATCGTATTTTGAGTCCACTCAGCAATCGTGGCCCCCTCTGCCAGCCATGCTGATGGTGCCCCCCGCACCCACATTTCACACCACTCTCGAAGATCGCTTGTCAGGTCCGGTGGCTTCTTCACCTAAGTGTGGTCCCCTTAGAGAATGGGAGAGTCCAAAAACCTTTTGTTACCAATTCTTGTCGTCGTCCAAACACAGTTCACGTGCTGTTGTTGAAAAAGGATGTGCATGGCCTCCTCCTCCCCCAATAATCCATCATAAATCATGCACCAATTTGCTCCTCGTTTCCTTTGAATAACCTTTCTACCCTTCATTTTTGTGATAAAACTCAGGGAGCTTCAACTTACAAAGGGGGCATTTTTGTCATTTTATCATATGCCAACCATGTTATCGCGCACCCCATTTTCAAAGTGTAACAGGGTAAACTGTTTCATAGTTGGCTGCTATCTTTAAACCCCTCGTTAAATGACTAAAATACCCTTGGAATAAGATCGGGTCGGGGATAGGTGGTTCAATTTTAAGAAAATGGAGTTGGATTTGGTTGGAATGGGATCATTGCGTTGGAAAATCATCAGCGGCGGCCTAATCGGATTTAGAGTCGGATTCGGATATGAATGAAAAAAGGCTACTATTAATTAAGTTCATATTTATCAGGTATGGATTTACATGTATCCAATTTCGAGTGTGGCCAAGTCCCGTTGCCCAACCCGGGGCGAGATAGGAACTGCCAAGCCAGAACTGATAGAAAAGAGCGAGATAGCCTTCTCAATAATGCCTACCATAGGCGGAAGCTATTCCCCAGATCTGAATCAGAGAGAAATTTCGATAATCCTATAAATTGGTCGGAACTTATGTGGACCGTGTCGGTTTAATCATATTCTGGGCTGGGGCAATGAACCCATTTGAAGTGCCTCATTTAAGATTCAGGCTAAAGAATGGATCCAAATCGCTTAGTTAATTAGATTTGGAATGCTTTACTGAATCTGCACAAATAAAGCCCCAATGGGGTTTGGCGTAGTGGGATTGGGGCCTAGGCCGTTAGTGGTCTAGGTTCAAATTCCATGAGCTTCTTTCCTTGTGCAAGCCAAAGCGTAGCGACTTCCTAGGGACAATAGGTAAGCCTACAAAGTTTTACACAGCTAGAAGTAAGGCAGGCATCTAGGGTTAGGTCTCTGATCCTGAGAGTGGTCTCAGTGTAAATATAAAAAAAAAATCTGCACAAACAGTTGGTCATATGACATCGCAAGAACCAACCCATCTATCGTTACCTCCTCATTACAACAAATACATGGACATGGATATGGATCCTCACCAAACCTGGGTTTGAACAGAGTTAAAGGACAGTTTGGGAACTTAAAAAGCAAACAAGCCTCATGGATGTTGATCAATGACAGCCAGACGATGGCTAGATCTGAAAAGAGAAAAAGACAAATTTATCCTCTACTGTACATGCCAACTGTAAGCTCGCACGTTCTCCCCATCCATGGTGACACGTGGCAAATTCACACCCGTCGAATCAAGACTCCCTCTCATTTTATACAGCGACACCGTCCATGATCCAAATCCATCATCACCTCATCATTCACTCCATCATCATCCCCACTTTTTTTTTAAAGAAAAAAAGAAAAAGAAAAAGACTCAGGCAATGGCATGGAGGAGAGGGGCGGTGGTAGCCGTCTTACTAGCCGTTATCTCAACGGCTAGTCTCTCGCTGTCGGCGCCGACGACAATCTTCGACATCTCGGCGGCGCCCTCCTCCCTCCCGACCTCGCCGGAGATCTCCCCGGTCGCAGGGCCGCCGCCAAGCCTCTCCCCAGTTATCACACCCCAACTCCCTTCCCCCGCCCCCGGTAGCGGCGGTGGTGGTGCTCCTTCCTCCAGCGGCCTACCCACGATTCCTTCCACCCTGAGCCCTCCCAATCCAGACGCACTGGGCTCGCCGGAGCTCAACCAGTCCGGCTCTCCAGCGTCTTCTCCTGCCAAGATGTCGTCCCGGGCGATGCAGTTGGTGGCTCCCACTTACATGCATTGGATGGTCTTGTGCTGCATTGCATTGCTGTTCCCGGTTCGGTTAGTGTGAGAAGTAGCTCTCCTTCTTTTCTCTCTCTCTCTCTCTCAATTTTTGGTTGGGTTATTATTTTTCTTTGGGCAATGTGATTGGTGTGGTAATTTGTGTTTGGAGTATCCAATGTGTAGGTGGGGTATGAATTATGTACTTTTTTTGGGTAATGTGTACATTGTTTTTAGGGATTATTATTGAATAAATTATGGTTTTTACTTATTTTTTTTTCACTAGGCTTCTCCTAATTGGAATTTGTTGGTTTTCTTTCTCTTATTAAGGTTAGTGTGAAACAAATTTGGTGATTGTGGTTTTGTTTTTTGTTTATGAGTTCATGCATCTCTGCTTCTTCTTTGTGGGTCTTGTGCCCAGACGCTCTGTTCGCCTTTTGGGTCGTTGGGCCATGATACTCAGCTGAATCGTTCTGTATCAGCTAAAAAATAATAAAAAATTATTGTGCAATCATAACGTGGCACGTGTTAAAACCAATAAAATAATATTAAAATGTATTTTTTGGTATTTTTTTTATATTTGTTACAAAATAGTGATTCAGGCCAGCAGCGTATCGAAATTCTGATAACATTGATTTGCACCTTATTTTATGATAATTCATAGGGATGTCAATGAACCAGATCTTATTCGACATCCCATGGAATTGGATTTAGCTTAGTTGTATTTGGTAAGCCGCAACGATATCTGATCATCATATGGTTTTGATTTTTTGGTGATTAAATCCGATAAATATCTGAATTTGATGGATATCCAAATCTATTTATATGGAGTGGATCCGGCCAAATTCAAGCCAACATCCAATTAGTGGAAAATGGTATTGGCCGTCGATTCTAATCTGAACCGTTTGCATCCTTATAATTCATTGTCGGGCTGTCAACAGGTCAGGTATTCGACCCATCAAAGTGTACTCGAGCATGCATGTTCAAGTAACAAGTTGTCAGGTTTGAGTTTTACCGGGTCAACAAAATAAAATCCGAAACATAAATCAATATAATTTTCAGAAGCTTATTTTTTTACTAAAAATACATATAAAACACTAGGGTTGGGTCGAATATCCATCAAAAACCACAACTCTAAATATTACTCGTGTGGGGTTTGGGTCAACCCGAATAATATTCAGGTCAGCATTTTTATGTCCATACTAAAAAATTCATGTTCACCTTGGGTCGGGTACCCTATACAAACCCGACTTTTAACAACACTAATTTATGCTGTGTGGAGTGGTACTTTTGCATTTTGTGAGATAACTTAGCAGAAGGATATTCGTTTTGTGTCCCATTTTGGCATCCCTTGAGTAGCATCAGATCTGGGGAAACCAGTTTGGTCCAAAATCTTAAGTTGCACATTCCATTTCTGGTTGAATAATAATGTGGCCCAGATTGGAACCAAAATCTTTAGTAGGGTGTAACAATTTTGGTTGAATATTTATTTGGACCCAATCAGACCCAAATTCTTAATTTGGATCCTACAATTTGCTTAAATAGTGATTCCGACCCGTTCAAATCTTACCAAATGGGGCCTTAAATTTTTATCTTTTTTCCCTCTTCACATTTACGCTTATATTTCGCTTTCTTATTTTCAAAATTTTCTTTGGACTTTCACAAATTGATTGATTACTTGAGAGCTGGGATCTTGTATCAGGACCACGTATTTTGTGGGCTAAGTGTGAGATGGAACTGTTCAGACATGAATCCAGATCCATATCCAATAGGACATTGCACGTACTACTTGGGTGTAGGGGTGTCAATGGGTCGGGTTTGGTTTGGGACCCAATTAGAACCAGATTTTTGGGTTTGGTATCGGGTCCAGAACTGGGTCCAATCGGGTCTACAATAAGAAAACCATACCCAGACCCGATAAGAACTACATGAACCAAACCCCATAAAACCATATTTTTATCATTTTTATATTGAAAAATTGCGGATCTTATTCAGAACTCAGGTCAGGTCTGGGTCTGGTATAAAATTTCACAAACTATACCCGGGTCCATGTATTAATCGGACCTTCAGATCCAGACCCAGGTATTAATCGGATTTTCTTATTTATCACCATACCCAGACCCAATAGGGTTTGGTTCGGATTGGGTCCATGTAAACCAGGCCCGTTGACACCCCTACCCGTGTGGAGTGGGGAAACAAATCCGGGTGGTGGTCAGAGTTCAGACCTATATATTGACAAGTCCCTGTGCTTTGAATGCTCGAACTAAGTGTGGGTCCTGCAGTATTACACAAGTGATTGCTCCATGTGAGAGGAGGGATCCGCACCCGAAAGTGCCAAAACTCTGCAGCATATTTTAAAATTTGCTGGCATCCTTTTGCTTTAATTTTAACCTTTGGACTTGCCTCTTTATGTGCGAGGCTGACAAAGAGACCCGAGCCAATTGTGTGAAGATCGAACAACCGTGATGGGGTTGCAAACACACGTTCAAACTCAAGCAGATCGAAGCAGAAGAAAAAAGAGAAAATAAAACTCTCAAACAGAAAACGATTTTAATGTGGTTCGGTACTTAATTAAAACTCTCAAACAGAAAACGATTTTAATGTGGTTCGGCACTTAGCCAATGTCAAACAGAAAACGTTCAAAGATTTACATGTTTTTTGCCACATTTGATGATATTGTTTTGATTGATGAGTCTAGAGTTGGGGTTAATGCTAAGTTAGAATTATGGAGACAGACATTGGAAGCAAGAGGTTTTACGTTGAGTAAGAGTAAGACAAAATATATGGAATGTTGGTTTAGTAAGCAACACAGTAGTGATGAGAGTGTAGTGAAGTTTGGCGAGCAAAAAATATCGGTGGATGACTGTTTCAAATATTTGGGATCTATCATTCGAAATGATGGAAAAATTGATGGAGATGTAAACCATATGATAAAGGTTGGGCGGATGAAATGAAAAAGTGCAGCTGGAGTGCTGTGCGATCGTAGAATGCCATTGCGGTTGAAGAGAAAGTTTTATACGACGACAATTAGGCCCGCTTTATTATATGGTACGGAATGCTGGGCTGCCAAAAGACATCATATTCAAAAAATGAGTGTAGCTGAGATGCGTATGCTTCGATGGATGTGTGAAAATACAATAAAAGATAAGATTCGAAACGAGGAGATACGTAAGAAGGTAGGCGTTGCATCCATTGAAAATAAGATGAGAGAAAATCGTTTACAGTGGTTTGGACATATTCGGCGAAGGCCTAATGATGCTCCAGTTAGAAGGATGGACAAATGAAAAAATATATTAGTCAAAAGAGGTCGAGGTAGGCCTAAGAAGACTTAGATGGAGATGATAGGAAAGGATATGAATGCTTTGAACCTCACCGAGGACATGGCATTGGATATAAATGATTGGAGGAGAAGGATTCATGTGGAGGACCCAGAATGATTTTCTTTTTTGGTTCATATCGCCGACCCCAATTGTTTTGGGACGAAGGCGTAGTTGTTGTTGTTGTTGTTTATGGAAACTAACATCACACGTTGAACCTGCATCTTTGAGTAGAATTCTATTTGGTATGGATTTCTCTGCATAACTAACCTTATTAGCCTTATCTTGATAACTTCAAGAGATAGCGGTTTGATAGCCTCTAAGACTCATTTTTTTCATGGTAGTTTCAAACTTTATTATCTTGGCTAGAGACTGATCATTCCAAGAGTCTTGGACTAACCAAACTCTGTCACGAATTTGACCAACATGGATCTGGAGGTCCTTCAACACACCTCTTCAAGCTAATCTCCTTTAGCTTGTCTCTTAAATAACTAAATCTGGGTCCTCCCAACAACTTCGTAAGAATATCATCTATCTGCTCTTGAGAAGAAACAAATTTAATTTCAATCTTTTGTTTTGCTACCTTCTCTCAGACGAAATGAAAATCTACTTCAATGTGTTTCATTCTAACATGGAACTGACAAATAGGTGGGTCCAAGATTGTTGCACCATAAAATTGGAGGTTTTGAATTATGAAATCCAAGTTCGCTAATCAATTTTTGTAATCACAAGAGTTCTGAAACTCTTCCAGCTAAGTCCTTATACTTCGCTTCTGTATTGGCTTAGATGACTTTCAAGAGAATAAATTTGAGTCAAGAAAGGATAAATAACTGTTTGTGGACCTTCAATCATTCGGACACCTAACCCAATCAACATCAGTGTATGTAGCAAGATCAACACGTTCAGATCTGGATACAGTTTTGTACCTCGTGCATTACCTACACATTTATTTGGCTGAGGTACGGTTTTGTACCTCATGCACTGCTTATGCACTTTACGCTTGATGAACGGCTTCACAAATCGAGTGTTGCTTTGTACTTATCATCATGCTATAATGTGCATAGGCTCACATTTGTGGTAAATATGTACTTACATGAATGCAGCCTTGTTCATATCCTGTTTTCATTCATTTTTAAAACAATGGAAGTTGTGTTAGTGCGCTATAGTTCTTTAAAAGAAGGATTCCTTACGCAAATCTAATTTTCTTCAAAATGCACAATATGTTGATATTGAGGTAAAATGGGATGCGAGATCCATAGCGATCTCATATGTGTGAATGACACAATGTTGTACTATGGTTTTAAAAGACAAAACAAGTTAAATGAGCACTTTGGTATTCCTTGAATCTTTGTGAGATTTTGTGTTGGAGTTCTTTTGAGAAACCTATACCCCTTCGTCGTAGCGTACTTATAGACATGCACAACATGGTAGTACTATGATGATCCGATGAGAGACTCGAGGCGATTTTGTACCATGCAATTTGCTATCATTGTTAATATAATTTAAAATGATTGATCTTGTCAAACTGAGTAATTATTGTATCACTTCTTGGATAAAAGAAAATCCATGGGGTTTCTTTTGAGGAACCATTACCCTTTCATCGTAATCATACTTTTGAATAGGTACAATCGTACCTTTGGATATGTACATCACATTGGTGTTACGATGACTGAATGTTGAGGTTGTGGCAACCTCAAATTATGTAAATAACACACATATCATATGTAATCTAAAATAATTGCATTGTGCGTATTTTTGCAAAATATCAAATATTACCCTTTCATCATAACCATACTTTTAGACATGTACGATCGTACTTTTGGACAAGCACGTCACATGTGTGTTACAATGATTAGATGGTGAGGTTGTGGCAACCTCGATGCGTGCAAATGACACAATGCTGAGATCACCTAAAATGATGATGATTATGCCTTCACAAGCAAGATGCTCGAGTTGGGTTGAAAGACTAAAGCATGTAGAATGAGTCTTCAGTTAACTAACCCCTGATGCACTCATTCGATCGCTGACTCCTGTCAAAAGAGAGGACGGAAAGATACAAAACTCTGATGGATATGTTGTTAATAACCACCCCACGGGCAAAAGACTTGGCTTCCCCAATCATCGGAGTTAGGAGAAAGTGACTACTGTAATTATCCTAGGTGGTAGCTCTTCATGATCAGGATGCATCTATTTTTTACGTATGCTTTAAGAAATTCTCTCTTGGTCATCGATCGTCCTCTTAGGAACATACTCAGTCAATTATTTGGGGTATCATAAAATACATAAATAATAAACTCTTAGATAAGTCTCGACTGTTTCTAGAGTCGTGCCTTATGTATACCCACTTGGCCAGCTAATATCAAAATATAAGTTAAATCTGATCCCAAAATTTGTTGAGTTATGAATGTGTGATAACTGTAGCGTGTGACTTGCGTTACTAGTTGAACGGTGTGTGCCTGTGGTAACATTGCTTTTGCTAGTTTAATTACTTACACAACTCTTTGCTTGTGGCAACTAGCTTACTCGAGCTAGTTAAATGTTTATAATAATTATAACATTATGTTCATGATATTCTGCAATAGGACACTTGTAATGATAGACTGCTTATTCTAGATTCGGTTATTTATTTGCTTGAACGCTTGTTGCATTAAATTATTTTGCTTAATTCCGTTCTACATTGTTCTGTATGTGCACTTACCAGCTTTTTGCGAAACTGACCCATTTCATGAACAAGTGATGTATAGGTAAATATAGTTTGTGATTGCATAATGACGTGATGAGATCAAGATGATGCTCTTTTCTTGATATTTCGCTTCTGAGGTCATTTGGGTAAAGTTGGTATAAAGTTTCTTCGAAAATATCTCTTTTGAGCAAACTCTAAATTATTAAAACTATATTTTGAATTTGTTTGGCTCCAATGAATGTACTGAGTTTTAAAACCGTTGTATAGTGAAAGGTTTGCGTTGTAATGAGCCCAAGGTCCCTTGACTTACTATTTCAAACAAGATTTTTCTGCTGAACCTCTATTTCAAACTTTGAAAAATGATTGATTTCAAAGCTTTCAAACTTTTTATAAAAAGTTACAAGTCCTGAATTTTGGGGCGTTATAGTAGTTCCTATTTCGAGCACGGCCACGACCATGATAAAAATTTCTACATCTTTTTCTTTGACTAAAGAAAGCATTGGTAGTATTTTGATTACTGCTTGGAGGCTTAGGGGCTATCATTTGCAACCTTTTTTCTTGACTTTAATCACAAAGCTCTCATAGTCAGATGACATATTATTAAAACTAACAAGACCATTATCCGATACTTGTTCATCCACAATACTTAAAGAATTCACAAGAAACTTGACCTCATTCATATAGTCAACCATAAGTTTATCACCTTTCTTGATATTTTGTAACTCTCTCTTGAGTTGCAAAATTCTCAAACTCAAGTGAGAAGCATATGATCGCTCTAGGGCAACCCATGCCTTGGTATGCAAATGATTTGAGAGAGAACAAACTCTCATATCGTGGCTTTGATTCAACCTAGGGCGAGCTGATGTACCGTTTTTCAAATAACATATTTTAGATTTTGGATTTGAGAAGAATCTGCACCTTGGATAACTTGAGTTTAGGCCTGAGATGTTTCATCAACATACTTTATCAGATCTTGGGAGTACATGACAGATTCAATCTGTGATTTCCACAATATATAATTATTATGATCAAGCTTGATGGAAACTAAGCTTGAAAAAAGTGTTCTATTGGATTACTTGGTTGATTTATAATTACAGCATAATGATGATATGTATTTTGGATCAGATCTACATGTTTTTTGTCACATTTATGGAAACTAACATCACACGTTGAACCTGCATCTTTGAGCATAGTTCTACTTGGTATGACTTTCTCATCATAACTAATCTTATCAGCCTTATCTTGATAACTTTCAAAGTTATTGGTTTGATAGTCTCCCGGGCTATCGTTTTTTTTCATGGTAGTTTCCAGCTTTATCATCTTGTCTAGAGACCGATTCTTCCAAAGAGTCTTGGACTAACCAAACTTTGTAACAGATTTGGCCAACATGGATCTGGAGGTCCTTCACCAAATTGCAGGTAGTTAAAGACTAACTAGGCTCATGGGCTAAGCTTATATTGGTTCTCTATGGGCAAGGAGTTTTATGCTGCCAGGAGGGTGATTGTAGGTCCGGCAGACAGAGCCAGCGTGACTAGGTCTTTGATCCTGGAGCGGTTTTTGGGTGTAAAAAAACAAAAAAAACTTATGTTGGCTTGGCTTTCTAAGACCTATAGCGTATATAGGTGGAGTAAGGCTCTACTAATGCCTCTCTTTCAAGGTCCCAGGTCCTAAGTCACAACGCCAACATCAGAGCACATCCAAATCAAAATCTGACTAGATTGCATTTTTTATATGTAAATAGTTTGTTTTTGTTTTATTTTTTTCCAGATCCAATATTACCCACATGCAGTTCGGATCAGGATTCAACTTTAGCTCCATGGATTTGATTTGGATCCAGATATGAATTCAGATCTATTGCTTACATTTTGGATTCGGATTAGAATATGACAAGATACGGCTTGAATCCCACCCACCCATTTGCACCATACTGGTAAGCTGCAATCATATTTGACAAATTCCTGCTTAGCAAGTACATGGCCTTTCCCTCAAAAGACAAAAGAATAAAAAAAGAAAGTATGTGGGTGAAGTGAAAAAGCGGACCAAAAATTTCAATTATTACATTTAACCACCCCAAATTTCAAATTTTCATTTAAAAGTCCTGATTTATCTGAATGCATTTTAAATACCTGCCTGAAGTGACAAATGATGCCCTTGTTGTTTGCTGATAAAATAACTCAGCTTACTCTTTCACTGAAGAAATCAATAATGAGGGCAGTTTTGCCATTTTGTTTGGCTAAACAAAGGTCAACTTAATGATTTTAAGACCAACCGGGTCTCTGAGAGACCAATACATCAATTAAATAGCGGCAACAAAACTTAATAATCAAATTGGGTGGCTTTTTGTAAATAGCTTATAAGTATTTTTTTTTGTTGAATTGCTCTGTTAAAAACCACTAAATAAGTTGAGTCAGGACCATAATAACACACATAGCTAATGAAGTTACTGATCATTATGAAAACAGTTAGTCTGAAATTGCCATTGCATAATGTTTTGTCCCATTGGGCTGTTTGGGAATGCTATTATGTGATGACATAATACTAAATTTCTTATAGGCATAAGATGGTGCAAAATGAAGCCTTTTGTTGAGAGAGAGAGAGAGAGAGAGACTGAACAATAACCCAAAAATTACAGCTGAAGGACAAATCAGAAATGTAAAATAGAATTGTAAAGAATATGTACCAAAGACATCCATAATTATTAGAAAGAATTGCATAATGTCTTGTCCCATTGGGCTGTTTGAGAATGCTATTATGTGATGACATAATAGTAAATTTCTTATAGGCATAAGATGGTGCAAAATGAAGCCTTTTGTTGAGAGATAGATAGATTGAACAATAACCCAAAAATTACAGCTGAAGGACAAATCAGAAATGTAAAATAGAATTGTAAAGAACATATACCAAAGACATCCATAATTATTAGAAAGAATAAAGAATCCCTACTGCACACACAAATTGAATATACTCTACGGTATAAGACCAACGGTTATGTATAATCTAAATGCGTTTCCTAATGCCTTGAAAACCAATCATCAATTATAGAGCTACAAGGTTAGGCTGAGAAGCAAAATGCTCACTAAAGAAGTTTCCAGGGAAAGCCCATTTCCATGTTGAGAATTCCAAGAAACCCCACTTCATTGAATCCTTCATGCATTTCATGATCGCAGCATTCTCCTCCTTCATCATCTCAATTGACATGCACAATTGCCTGATCACTTCCCTCTTCTTCTCACTCATCTCCAACAGCTCAGCCTTCTGGTTCCTATTTTCCTCCCTGAGCTTTGCAACTTCCTCTCTCAACTTCATCAGTTCACTGACATCCTCAACTTCACCATCACAGTAGTTGTTTTTTCGAGTTCTTTGACATTCAACTTCTTGGCCATTTTCATTGACCCTGAAGCAAACAATCAGAGTTTCTTCTTCTGGGTCATCCACCTCAGAGTCTTCTAAATCAAAAGAATCACGTTGTTCAGAGGATTTGTCTGTACTGTTGGTCTTTGAAGCAAATGACCATCCAGTAGGTATCAATGCCCTGTTTCCCATATCGGATTTAAGCTGTTCGTAGCGCTCCGCCAGTGATCGGTAGGAACGGTAGAAGTCCTCGACCATGTTCACAAGCTCTGGCCTTTTCCTGTAGTACATCTCCGCGCGTTGAGCAAATGAATCGGCATCCTCTTCTATGAGCCTCAGCATTGCTTTGGTCTTCTCGTCGAGTTCTGCAGAGCCGTCATTTGATCAAGAAGTTTAATGTTTGTGAGCTTCAGCAGTGCATTCGATTACGTGGGGTCTCAGATCCGAATATTGAATCTGACATGGGGCCCATGCCAAGAAAGGAGGTTAGCAAACACTGAATCTCAGATCCCATTGAAATTCAAGATCTGAGATTCACATTTTTCTTTGAAATTCACTTATCAGAGATGCGTTTCTCTCTCTAATCTTTGAATCCCAAATCTAAATCAGACATACCAAAAACAATTAGATGCCTAATATTTCTAGGACAGCATGACTGAGCTCACATGTTGAACTCATTCATCTCTTTGAGTCATCAGTAGAAATGATGCCTTGAGGTACATGGCCACTATAAGTTCTGCATATACAAAACAGGATAGCCCCGCTATGATTTTAGCTTCCCCTGTATGTGATCTTAAGTTTTGTCATTTAAATTACTGCAATACTAATTCATTTCTTGTCATATGCGGTCACACTTGCATTTTTAATGCATTCTTCATCAATAATTTAAAGGGAAGAAAATGGAGCTGGATTGTAATTGCGGTATTCTTTATTTCCCTTCTATCAAGACACGAATTATTCCAAAACTTGGAGAGAAAAGAACTTTATGGACAAAAGCACATCAGAAAGAGTAATTTTCCTGTGTAAGACTTGATGGAAGGGAATACGGTGGACTTGTAAGACTTGTAAACCCGTTACAGAAACATGGAATACTGTGGAAAACATATATGGGCAATAGTTAAAGCAAAATACAAGATGCAAATTGGTTCCACCATAAGGAATAATTAGGAATTCCTTAGGGTCATGTACCTTATGGCTTACCTGAAAGTGTAGATTGAAGCCATCCAGATTGCCTTGGACTATTGTGACTCTCCCACCACCAAGAGTAGGAGGGCTTCTTCAGCAACATCATCACCTCCTCAACGCTTTACTTACCTGCAAACCAAAAAAGTAAACAAGGAAAAAACTTGCATAAGTTTTGATTACGAACAAAAAACAACAGAGAACAAAATTAAAACACTTTTTGAACTTCAGCTAATTCAGAGAGAGAGAGAGAGAGAGAGAGAGAGAGAGAGAGAGAGAGAGAGAGAGAGAGAGAGAGAGAGATGTTAAGTAGAAAAATCCTACTCATGAAACAAGGTTTCAACATAAACATCAAAGAATGCCCAAAATCCTTCCAACTACAGGGACCCTACTCAGGTACCACACTACAAACATGACCAACAATTTAAAAGAGAACAACTGAACCATCAGTTTGGTTCCAGCTAATCATGACCGTTGTTCCTACTAAAATTGAGGCGGTATAGTTTCAAAGAGAGAGAGAGAGAGAGAGAGAGAGAGAGAGAGAGATGGGAAATGCCAAATCATCATGGACTCAACCAACCTCCTTAAAGGATACAAAATAATTAACTTCATTCATAAAACCACAATAAGCTACTGGTGCTTTTACGTTACAATGCAGTGACATTTTTATATTGAGCATATCGGCAAGTTTGGTAGACCATCCTGATTTCATTGAACTCTCCAACGGCTAGTTTTTTCAGCAATAACCACGCAAGCTACCGTCTTTTGTACTAATTCTAATCCCATCTTTTACAGATGCGCGAAAGATCTGTCATTTGGGCATGATGAGCACAAGGGCATTTTGGTAATTTCGTATACATGCTATGCTGGAATCTTGGTCAAAGACGGAAAAGAGATTAAAATTCAGGAAATACCATTTCCAACCATCGGTTTTCAAAAAAGAAAAAAACACATAAAGCATAACTCGTCAAAATGATTAAGCAAAAGACGGCCATCACAGAAGCATGGCATCTCTGCAAAAAGAAGTGCCACCCTCGGGGCAATTTTGTCTCGACAAGGGAAAGGTAGTTATACGTCCTTGACCAAACACCAGAACGGCTTCACCAAGTTTCCGGCGGCCGGAATCTGATGCCACAGTGCCGGTAAGGAACGAATCACACTGAACACGGAAAACACGAATGACGAAAACTCCCTCAGATTCGGGACGTTTCGACGAGAAACCGTCCACCCCCCCCCCCCCCCCCCAAAAAAAAAAAAAAAAAAACCAAAAAACAAAGAAGCCTCCTGGATCTGAACCAAAGTTGTCATGAAAGCCTGATGAGAGGTATCAATTTGAAAGAGAAACATGAATAAAAATAAAATAATACAAGAACTGAATAGCGATCGAACAATAATAAAACTCAAAAAAGTGATTTTTTAGTGTAAAAATTAAATTTTTGTTAAAATCTAACAATGATGGTTACCAATTTAAAGAAAACATAGGAGAAGAGCAGATTCACGTAGAAAACACGAAAAAAATGCGAGAAAATCATATAGAAAGAATAGACGTAGGAGAAGCGTGTGAGAATCTAGACTCTCATAAAGTTGCAGAAATGAAAAGTATTGAGTTTTCAAAAGAGTTTGTGAGAAGAGCGTTTTCTACCTACCTAAAAAGCTTCCCGCAACTGACCTGAACTGTCAACTAGAGGGGCATTTCCTCCATTCAAAAACCCGTTCTTGCCGGAACTTGAATCCGTGACGCTCGATCTCCCTAAAAGAAAGAAGATGGGCTCCTCTGAAAAACTCAAAACAGAGAGACCCCAATGAAAGAGAACTCACAATGGGGTTGTGGACACCGTCCGAACCGCCGGAAAATGCGTCAAGCAGCCGGATTCCGGGGAACAAAGAAGTTGGTCGTCAGAAAAAGATGGTGGGTACGTGGCAGCTTAGCGGTAGAACGCCCTGAGCGCTTCGCCTCAAGACAGTAGAGACCTTATTAGCGCGGTAAGAATCGTATGGTTTGCTCAAGCCGAGGACTTTCACAAAACTCTGCTCGGAGCTGGAGTTGATTTGTCAGACATGGGCTTGCCTTTTTAAATATTTTATTTGTATGCCCCTCATTATGACTATAATGCCTAGGGATGACAGTGGAGCTCCATTTTAAACCGGGTACGAAGGAGATGAAATGAAAACTGAGGCGAGGGTGAAGGTTAAAATAAAAACCCATGCAGGGATCGAGGTGGGGAAGGACTTTAGTTTTTTCTCGCCCTGCCCTGCCCCGCCCTTAGCCACCCCACCCCTGATCTCTATTAGTAAAATACTAAAACACATTTTAGGGATGATAGTGTTGGAAATTTGGATTCAGATCCAACTCATTGGGTGATCCGATTTGACATTAAAAGCTTAGTGGGGTAGGGAGCATGATAGTGAAGGGCCTTAAATGTCATAAGAGAGGAGCTTACCTCCACTATATGAAGGAGTGGCTGTTGCATTGGATGATGAGTAACCATTATCATACAGTATCAACCTCAATCTAGCGTATATTTAGTTAAGTGGATTTAGGGTTCTACTCACCATCGACCTTAAACCTGGGCTTATCGTGGGCATCAATCGGCTGAAGAGAACACCGAGCATCCGCATGCACACTCTATGACATCTTCATGTATGTTTTTTGTGTATGTTTATGCATGAAAAGCCAACATTGGGTTATGAGCCCACTACGCTTTCGCTGCATGAGCTTGTTGGCATTTTTCTGCTACTGGCGCCATAGAGCGACGAAAGTCATAGTCTGTCGCTATGGGGTTGCGGGTCGACTGTAACAGACTGAGCCTATCATCGTAGGGCGACGTGGCTCATCTGTATTAAAAAAAATAGTCACCTGAATTCCGGGGACTGTCGCCATGGGGCGACAATGTTTCCCGACAACCTCGATCTGTTGTTGGTAGAGTGACTAACCCCGATAAAAAACAAAGGATCATTCTATTTTTTTTCCTGCACCGTCAGGATGCAGGGTGGTCAACTTCTGCCTGGGTCATCGTGAAAAGTCATTATGGGAAGGTGTTTCCGCCGCCAGCGTCCGACAACGTGCGTCAACCAGGGTTTTGAAAACCCCCAAATCCATGCACCGACAAGGTCATTTTGATCGGCCAAGCGCTGGTACCAGTGACCGCCGGTCACCGTGTGGCGACAATCATCCCCGATGGCAGATAAAAAAAATAGTAGAAACCCTTTATCTGCCGGTGAGAAGGCCGAGGATGGCCGACAATTTTTGTTGGCACCGCTGGCTGCAATGTGCCATCGCCGAAAGGTGGGAGGAGCGATGTCATACGACGTTGTTGTTTGCTTGATCCCCATTCCATTTTTTCCAAGATCGGTCATCAGACCGTCGAAACCCCACATTAACTTTTCTGTAAGAGGGGTTTCTGGCCTTAGGTCGACGATCAGAAAGAGGGGATCATTGCCAAGGTTCACCGATTCACCAACGATCTCACCGGTGGCGTCCACAGCATGGAGGTAGCGCAGAATCTCCGTTTGAAGTTTCTGAGAGTTCCCGCAGCGGTGCAGTGTGGAGTCGCCGGTGTGCATCATCGGGGGGGGGGGGGGGGGTGATCGTTGTCGATTGGGCACCGGTGTCGGTTGCCGCACGACGATGTGGGGCAACGTGGGTCGCCATGGGGGCAACGAAGAGGAGAAAACCTTTCGATTTCTTAGAAAAGCGTAAACAAAAACCCTCGGGTTTCTGTTTCTTTTTATGGTGGAACCGGACCGGGTCTAGCTTTATGACCCGGTAACAGGCCCGATCCAAACCCATTTCGGGTGGATCGGGTCTATCATTTTTTATTGGATCAGACCCGAACCTATAATGGCTCAAGGTCTAGGTCTGATCCAGGCAAGACCCGGGTCCATTTCAGATCGGGTCAGCCCCAGGTACAACCCGGGTCCTTTCTCGAAATGGGTCAGATCCGAGTCCATTTCAGACCAGGTCAAACTCAGGTCTATTTCTGACCGGATCAGACTCAGGTCATGTTTGAACCGGGTTGAACCCATGCTTCAGCAGGGTCCAAACACTATTTGGCCTGAACCGGATCAGATACCGATACGACTCTTTTCAGGACCGGTTCAGAGTCGTTTTTGATCAGTTTCTTCCAGTTTTCACCGGTTCTGAGATGCTAAGACCCTATTTTCATAAATATATGAAGATACAAGGATTTTGGCATACAATTATAGGGTTTTATGAACTTTTATTCATTTTTGGTACCAGTTCATAAGGTTCAGAATTGGTTCAGACCCTTAGATGACCGATTTAGGGCTGTTTCAGACCGGTTGAGGGTATTTTCATACTGGTTCCTGCTTGTGGACTCCAGGTTTTACCCATATGAGCATACTTTTATTATTTTTCATGCTTTATAAAGTGTTTATTCTAAATCATGCATGACTTATGCATGTTAATTTATGTGTTTCATGTTGGTTAAGTTATCCATTATGGTTTTAAGCATGAATTATAACTAAATTTATGACAATTAGTTTATGCATATTAGTTGAAGCATTAACTTGCATTTTTTGTCATGAATATACATGCATTTACATGTGTGCATGAGCGTGCACCATAATACGAATATGTTTTCAGTAAAAGATCTTGATTAACCGATTCACTTAATCACCAAAGTGATCTTAATCGTGTTGATTAAGGATTCTTTGGACCATATTAAGATTCATTATTATGATTGTGTGTGAGTTTATGAAACATCGATTCTACCCAAATCTAGGTCGTTGTATTCCAAATTTACACAGGGTGTGATAGTAGATGTGTATTTCAGCCCATGAAACATGTTCGTACCCAAAGGTACAATGCTGAATTGCCTCTAGATATATAATCTGCTAGTTTCACCAACTAAAGTCAATTATTTGAGAATTGAAGAGACGGAGCAACTATGAGTATTAGCGTTTTCCACCAAAGTAGAACGATAATGACTCAACTATGCTTGTCTCAGAAAAGGTGAAAATAAATGATCTCACTTTTACATTTTCATTACGAGCCTCGTCTTAGCAATAATAGTACTGTCTTTTCATTTTTGTTCCTTGTTGTATCAAGTTTCTTTCTTATCGACGGTTCTAGTAGTATTCTCCTTTTAGACAGATCTAACTTTTCAGATTAAAAAAAAATCGTGTTATTTACTTTGGGCTATATGAATTTAGATCTGACCCTTAGAATCGATGAACCTTCCACTCCTACAGAGCAGAGTACAACCGATCAAAAGGCTGCCTCTATGAAGTGAGAGTGCTTAAACAGAATTAGCCTGTTGCTTTTACAATCTCAGGTGGCCAAAAATATTCGAGAGGTCATTCCTCACTGTACGACAATGAAGAATTTTTTGAGAGCCATTGGGGCTTAATTCATCACTTCTAATAAGGCAATGGTCAATACACTCATGTACAAATTAGTGTCTATGGAATATTCTGGCGACAGTCACATCCGACAGTATATTTTGGAAATGAGGAATATTGTGACTCAGTTGAATGACATGAAATTCGCTATCTTTGACTCCTTCTTGGTCCATCTGGTCTTGACCTCGTTACCTACTGAGTATGGACCCTTCAAAATCTTCTACAATACACATAATGACGAGTGATCTTTTAATGACCTTTTGACCAAGTGTGTTGAAGAAGAGGGGAGATTGAAGGGTAAGACGATGCCAAGTGCACATATGACCTCTCATAAGACTAAACAAAGGTCGAGGCCAAAGAAAAACTCTTTCAAGAAGAAGAATTTGAAGAAAGCCACTAAGGAGAGTTCAAACTCTCAGACGAAAGCTAAATTCCAGTCAGGAGGCTCTTCTGTAAAGTGTTTCTTCTACAAAAAGAAGGGGCATAAGAAGGTGGATTGTTTGAAGTATAAAAAGTGGCTCAAAAATAAATATAATAAGTCATTTGTTTCTCATGAGTGTACTTTAATTCATGTTCCATTGCATTGTTGGTGGATTGATTCTGGTGTCACAGTACACGTTACCAACTCTTTGCAGGCATTTCTGAACAAGAGGAAACCGACAAAGCATGAAACAAATATCTTTTCTGAAAATAGGATGCGTTCACATGTCAAAAACGTTGGGACTTGCAAAATTATGTTGGAGTAAGGATTAATATTGGATTTGGTCGATACATTCTATATATGTTCCATCCTATAGTCGGAACCTGATTTCAATTTCAAAACTTGATAAGTTTGGATTTGTATTTAAATTTAAAAATTCCAAGCTTATTATTATGAAAAATTTAATGAATATAGGTTCTGCATATATGTATGATGGTTTATATCGATTAAGAACCAAATTTCAAATTCGAAAATCTTACTCCATTGAGAACACAATCATTGGCAATAAACGTGGCCTAAAGGATGATCAATCCTATCTGCTTTGGCATCGGAGGTTATGACATATCTCGAAAGAGAGAGTCCAAAGACTCGTGAAAGAGAAAATCCTTGGATCCCTTGATTTTACGAATATAGAGCCACATGTTGACCGCATAAAGATTAAACAATCTAACACGTATAAGAAAGATGCCAAACACAACAATGAAAAGTTAAAATAGTGCATATGGATGTGTGTGACTCTTTTTCACCATGTTATACATGTGAAAAGTATTTTGTCACCTTGATAGATGATTACTCACGGTATATGTATCTCTACTTATTATTTGAAAAATTAAAAGTCTTTCAGGTTTTTAAGGACTTCAAGAAAGAAGTAGAGAAACAAACTGATGAAGTTATTAAGGTTGTCAGGTTTGATAGAGGTGATGAATATTATGGTCGTTTCACTAAGATGAGACAAAAGGAAGGGTCATTAACATAGTTTCTAAAAGAAGAAGGCATTGTACCTCAACATACCATGCCTGGTAGTGCTTACCAGAATGATGTAGCTGAAAGGAGAAATCGTACGCTTAAAGAAATGGTTTGAGCGATGTTGAATCACTCAAACCTTTCTTTGACCTTATGGGGTGAAGCTCTTAGGACAACAATGCATATTTTGAATAAGGCTCCTACTAAGGCTATTCAAAAGACTCCTTACGAGTTATGGACAGGTAAAAAACCTTCTTTGTCATATATGCGCATATGGGGATGTCCGATAGAAGCTAAATTGTATAACCCACATATAAAAGCTTTTGATCCTAGGACAACTAGTGGTTTCTTCATTGATTATCCAGAAAGGTCAAAGGCCTTTAGGTTTTGTTGTCCATCTTATACACCACAGATAGTGGAAACAGATAAAGCAAGATTTTTTAAAAATGGTTCTGTTGTGATAGATGCGTCTCACAATATTGATTTTGAGGAAATGCAGGATTCCAGTTTCACACCTGCTAAGGATAAATAGCAAATTTTTTCTATCATTGTCCTTTTGAATAATGTAAGAGAAAGTCCGATCAATGAACATCAATCCCAACTAGACCTGGTTGTTGATGAGGATATACAACAACAGGATACATAAGCTCGTTTTGAACCACATGTAACACATGTATGAAAGGTCCACCAGAATCAGAAAATCTGCTATCCATCTAGACTATGTGGTGTATTTACAAGAGTCGAATGATTTCATAGACATTGATGAAGATCCCTTCACATTTACAGAAGCCGTTGAAAGTGAAAGATCAACACATTGGATAAATACTATGAAAGAAGAGCTTGACTCTATGGAAAATAACCAAGTGTGGGATCTTGTACCTCTACCTGATGGAGTTAGTCCTGTTAGTTGTAAATGGGTGTATAAGACCAAAACAGACTCTAAAGGTCATGTAGAGAGGTACATGGTTAGGCTTGTTGCAAAATGTTTTACATAGACAGAGGATATTGATTATAATGAGACTTTTTCTCCTGTCTCAACTAAGGAATCATTGAGGATAATCATGGCCCTCGTAGCTCATTTTAATTTAGAGCTACATCAGATGGATGTGAAAGCAATCTTCTTGAATAGGGATCTGGATGAAGAGGTATACATGCAACAACCTCATGGTTTCAGTATAAACGACTCAAATAACTTAGTTTACAAATTAAATAAGTCAATTTATGAACTTAAACAAGCCTCTCGTTAGTAGTATAAAAAGTTTAATCAAGTAATTATGAACTTTGTATTCATTGAAAACATTGTTGATAAGTGCATTTACATAAAGACTTGTGGGAGTAAGTTCATAATTTTGGTTTTATATGTTGACGATATTCTTTTTGCAACTAATGATTTGAGTCTATTATATGAGACAAAAGATTTTTTTTCTTCTTATTTCGATATGAAAAACATGGGTGATGCTACATATGTCCTTGGAATCGAGATCCGTCATGACAGAACTAAGGGTGTTTTTGGCCTATTTCAGAAATCCTATATCCTTAAGGTTCTTAAAAGATATGGGATGGAGAATTGTTCTTCCAGTTCGGCACCTATAGTGAAAGAGGATAAATTGAGTTTAAAGAACTGTCCGGAGGATGATATTGCAAAGGCTCAGATGGTAGCTGTCCCATATGGTTCGGCAATTGAAAGTTTACAGTACGCGCAGACCTGCACTCAACCTGATATAGCATTGGCTGTGAGAATGCTTGGTAGATATCAGTCAAATCCAGGTATTGCGCACTAAAAGACAACAAAGAAGGTCATACGCTATTTATAAGAAACAAAAGACTATATGTTGACCTACAAGAAAGCTGACCACCTAGAGGTCATTGGATACTTTGATGCAGACTTAGGAGGGCGCATTGACATTAGAAAATCTACTATTGGATACATTTTCCTACTAGCGGGTGGTGTTGTCTCATGAAGAAGTAGAAAGCAGTCTACTACTGCTGCTCATACCATGGAGGCATAATTTATTGTTCTATACGAGACTTCGTTATAGGCTATTTGGATAAGAAATTTCATTATAGGTCTTGGTATTGTGGGCTCTATTGAGAGATCACTAAAGATCTTTTGTGATAATGAAGCAGCTATGTCCTTTTCAAATAACAATAAGAGCTCAACCTCGTGTCGACACATGTAGTTAAAATACTTTGTTGTTAAAGAAATGACTGAGAATCATCTGATATGTATTGATACAATTGGGACAAAAGAAATGACTGCGGATCCCCTTAATAAAGGGTTCACTACAAGAAAACCGTGGATTAGCGACGGCCTCTATCCATCGCTAATCCGTCACTAAGCCGTCGCTAAACTGTTTAGCGACGGATTAGCGATGGATAGAGGCCATCGCGATTTTTTGCTCGCTAATTAGCGAAAAAAATTATCTGTCGTTAATTCCGTCGCTAATTTGCGACAGATTAGCGACGGACATTATCCGTCGCTAATCTGTCGCTAAATTTAAAAAAAAAAATAAAAAAAAATTGATCCTTGTCGGGCGGTATTCCGGCAGCACTAAGCCGGACTTATACCGCACCCGACAGGCATTGCATGCACATAACGATCGCTCTGCCTCATCGCGAACCGGCGTCGCCGTCCTCCATGAACCGGTGCTCTCCGGCGTCGCCGTCCTCCATGAACTGGCACCGTCATCTTCCGTGAACCGGCGTCGCCGTCATCCTCTGTGGACCGGCGTCATCGTCCTCCATGAACCGGCGCCAACGTCCTCCAGCGATCGCCGACCGTCCTCCGTGAATCGACGTTGTTGTCCTCCGTGAACCGGCGCCGACATCATCCAACGATTGCCGACCGTCCTCCGGCGTCGCCGTCCTCCGTGAATCAGCATTGTCGTCCTCCGTCAACCGGCGCCGACGTCCTCCAGCGATCGCCGACTGTCCTCCGGCGTCACCGTCCTCCACTCTCATGTACATGCTCTCCAATAAGCTCTCCGACGTCGCTCGGTTTAAATCGAGCGCGGTCAATTTAAATCGAGCGCGGTCGATTTAAATTTCAAACAGGGAGAGAGGGAAAATTTCGCGCTTGGTTTAAATCGAAAATTAGCGACGGATTAGCGACGGAAATTTTCCCTCGCTAATCCGTCGCTAATTAGCGACGGATTAGCGACGGAAAATTTCCCTCGCTAAATCCCTCGCTAAAATGTTTTTCTTGTATTGAGAATTAGCGACGAAATACTTGTTGTCGTTAATTCGTCGCTAATTAGCGACGGATTAGCGATGAAACAACTTTCATCGCTAATCCGTCGCTACTTAGCGACGGATTCATTAAGAAAGTTTTCTCTAGCTAATCTGTCGCTAATTTGCGACGGAAAAAATCCGTCGCAAATTTCCGTCGCTAATTAACATTTTTCTTGTAGTGGTTAACACCGAGATTGTATTCTCAACATGTAGAGGGGATGGGTCTTTTTGATTCATTCTGATGTACGAAAATACATTAAGTGATCATATTTGTGTATATGAATTTGATTATCTATGATTTTGTAAATTATTGATTTTGAATAATGAATCTCTCATATGGGTTAGAGAGAATAACAAAATAACAATATTAAAGGACCAATAAAATAGGTAAGAGACCAACTTATTCATAAAAGTAATTTTAAACATGCTTAAGCATTGAATGTGAATTGTAGTGTAGTACATGAAAATATGATATTTCATAAAAGAGTGTTCATCTCCATGACTCATTTGATTCATTCTTGTGATAAAGGGTAGCATGTGAACCCACATGAAGAATTAAATCAAGATAACGGTATAAACCTCAATTTAATATACTTTTAATATCAATGGGTCAAGTGAAAGAATGTTGGATATTTGGATTTGGGTCCAACCCATTGAGTGACTCGGTTTGACATTAAAAGCTTAGTGAGGTAGTGGACATGATAGTGGAAGACAGTTAATGCCATAAGGGAGGATGTTACGTGAATGCAGAATGTCCACATTCACTATACCTTCTCTACCTCCTCCACTATATAAAGGGGTGATTGGTTGCATTGGATGATGAGTAACCATTGTCATACAATATCAACCTAGCCTACATTCAGTTTAGTGGGTTCAGGGTCCTTCTCAACGTCGACCTTAGGCCTGAGCTCATTGTGGGCGTCGATCGACTGAGGAGAACGCCGAGCACCCGCCCACACACTCTATGGCATCTTCAGGTATGCTTTTTCTGTATGTTTATACAGGAAAAACCAACATATAATGGATAGAAGAAAATCAGGCTCAACTTGTTTTACCCCGTTTGGACCGAGGATGAAAGACATAAATTGTAGACTGAGGTTAAAATCAAAACCCTGTGTGGGGATGGAAGGCGGGGATGAAGCCCAGGATTTTGAGACTGGGCGAAAATGAAAATTAAGACCATATCCACGCCTCTGTTCACTGCCATCCCTAATAATGCTTAGATCCGTATGACTGATATTTTCTAATGTACCGAGGGAAGGATGAGGTTAGTTTTGTAAGTTGAGAGTTTTTTTTGAAATGTTTGTTTGGTGGGGATGGCAGCTCCATTCACAACGGAAACTTTTGGCATCGGTATTCCACGCTTGGAGTTTGAATTTTTTGACCGTACTAATCTTTATCATGGTTTTTTGGCCTAGTACTTTAAATAAATAACGAAAATGCCACTTCTTTTTACTGATTGATGGAGAGCACTGGAGAAGGCAGATAGAGAGAGATGTTTTTGACCATTTATCTTTTTTATGTTTTGCTTTTCTTTTTTTTCAAGTTTTTCTTCATTTCAATTATGGTGGCTGTTTTATTAAATTTGTATTATTTGTTCAAGTTCAATTGAATTTGTCTTATTTATTTATTCAACTCATTTTTATGACATGCTCATGCAAAGCAATGGCTTGAGATAGGTTTTCTTTAGTTTTTCTTTTTAAAATTTAAATAGTCTCAGTGTTATGGGATATTTTGCAAAATAGTCTTTGTCTTATATGTTGTGGGTATATGTTTATTTTTTTGTTAAAGTTTTTCAATTATAGGGTTGGTCATTGGGCCGGACCAAGCCCATTTGGAGCTCTATCTAACTTGTTTTTTGCATGACCTAGCACCAAAAATGGCCCGGCCCATTTATTAATAAGCTGAGTTTTGGCCTAGTTCTTAATGGACTCGAGTTTTAAAGGTAACCCACAACTCGGTCCATTAACCTGATGGACCAACGTCCAGCGAAAAGGTCTAACCTGACCCAAACTCATTCGCAAGTTATTTAAAAATTAACAAATTAATTCTTATAAAATGAAAAGCAATGAATTAATGAAAAATCATAAATTTTACATTTTCACATTAGCTTTCATGAAATTGATGCAACTAATTAAGTAGATGGTAACAATTACCAACTTACTATGCAGTTAGTTAATTAGCTTTTGTTTCCATATTACTAACAAAATTAATTAGGTAGTTTAAGCCCATTTGGTCGGCTCGGTAGCTTGTGAGCTGACCTAGGTCTGATCCATTTATAGAATAAGATGGATTTTGAACACGTGTTAAAGCATAAAAAACTTGACCCATACTCGGCCCATGGTGGGCAGGTTTGCTTGGCTCGGCGAGCCGCCCAAACGGTTGTCCAACCCTAAACCACCCTGGAGTAAGAGACCTAGCCGTGCTGGACTTATACCTGCCGAACCTACGGCCACTTTAATGGATTTGGTTTGGTTTATTTGATTAGGGTTACAAATCAGTTGATCTATTTTGAATGAGTTATTGCTCAAATGGATTTGGTCAGTTTTATTTGGTTTGGGTTATAAAAGGGTTGGATTTGGATCACGGATTAGGGACTTAAGGTTAGGAACTTAATGAAACTATAATGGTCTTCTAACCATGGTCAATGTCTGAGTATGGTTAGTTTAATGTCCTTTTGATGAAAGCACCAGTCTGCACTAACAGCCATGTGGAAGACAGGTCCCACCCATTTGAAATCAGTGTATACGGATTAAAATCTGAAATCAAAATTTGTGCACTTGATCCAGATCCGAGTATAAATATGAATCAGACCAGCCTATGCAAGAGTGCAATCAAGGTTTTCTGCATGTAACACGTGCAAACAGATTGGATCAGATTAATCCAAACATAAATGTGATTTAAAACATTGATTTGAATCTCACCAAATCCATCCAAATCCGTAAATCTGATCCAATCTGAAAGTCCCTTTCTGATTTTTATACTAATGATTTGTTTTTGGGAACAAGGTGTCGGATTTGCACTGTATATCACATTCGTAAGGGTGTCAGTCGGTTGAGTATGATAGGATCACTACCTATATTGAATCCATGAAAAAGTTCAGTTTACTGGGTATGGGCTGGGTCTTGATTATATAATTCTTATATGTACTGGGCATAGTTTTTCCTATGGTAGGTCTGAATTGAACTAAATCCAGACCTAGAATCAGATCTCAGAGTATCATTTAGATTCAGACCCACTTAGTCTGGTGAAGATCCAACCCGTTGACGCCCTATATATAGGAGCCTAATAGGTATAGAAGCATGTTCTGCATATTGAAATAACCAAACAGTTTATCTTTTACAGGACGTTTGTTTCCAACTACTCATCGGATCAAGGTGATCTTAGTGGTAGTCCTTTTTGTCATTTTTTCTATTTTTCTTGATTTTCAAGATGTGTGGCTAAAAAATAGCAAGAACAAACAAAAAAGGTGCAGTTGCACCTGTTTGAGTATGCTAAGCATGCTTCTATTCCGGATTTGGAATGCAAAAGCAGAAACCTTAGAAAGGTTTTCAGTTTTGACTCAAAGCAGAAAAGTTACAGCCCTATGTCTCAACTTTCCAACAAACTATAAAAATGTAGGTTTTTAACGTCAAATCAAAGAGATACAAATCTAAGAACAAAAACAGTTTTGCAAAAAAACTATCACATATTTGAGAGAAAATTCACATATATTTAAAAAATCACATGTGCAAAAGGTAAAAAGGTCTTTTCTAAAACCAAATATTTGACATTTTAAACATGAGGAGAATAATAAAAATTGTAAGGTATTTTAGAAAACACATCATATTTGCCATATGATCATTTTCTGTTGAAATTAATCCATTCAAAGTTTAGTTCTTAATAGACAAACCAAGTCAAACACAACTGTGGGGGCAAATCGATCATATAAAGCTCAAACCTAAGTTTTAGCTAGAGATACAATCAAGTCTAGAGAGAGAGTAATGATCTGGAGCTTTTTAGTCTATGAAACCCTACAGCACAGATGAACTACATGTATTTCTTAGTAGAAAACAAGTGTTGGGTCATGTGAATGTCATGTAGATGCATATATTCTTTAAAAGTCAGCGGTCCATAATGGGCTAAAATTGAACGACTTAAAAAAGATCCTATTTTTATATAAAAAACATGGTTGTCTGATCTAATTCTTCCAACTCATACAATGTCTGCAAAGAAGTACTACTGCGAAAGATAGACGCTAATGGTTGTAACTTGTAAGTAATGATATTCTCCCAACCAATAATTTGAATGTGATAAATGGTACATGCTAAAACTTTGGAATACATTACATATGCTTTTTAACCATGACCAACAAAGTTCACCATATGTTAGGAGAACAGCATAATGGGTCAATTTGAACAGTAAACGGTAATTGCCAAGAACATCAAAAACAGAAAATCTAGTGATAGTTAATTGGTAGAAGTATCAGAAACAAAAAGTATCATTATGACACACATTATTATCACCCAGAGAAGAGGATAGCAAGAGAAAGAAACAAGGACACCAGGTCACAAAGACTTCATAAAATATCCATATAAAGCCTTGGATAAATTTCACCCTGTTTTCTTGGACACAAGACCCTCTATAACGTCTGCCGCATCCTGAACAGTGACTATGTTTCGAGCACTCTCTTTCCCCACTGTAATCCCATATTCTTCCTCCAATACCATCACAATCTCCGCCTAGAATTTACAACATTAAACATGGTTAAACCCCCAAGGCAGTGTCAATGAATATGAATCTGACTAGTTCTACACAATCACATGTATACTCCATTTTTACTCTGATGACAGTAGCCCCTTAGCTGTCACATGGATACGACTGCAGATACGGGGATATGATAATTTTAATGAAGTTTCCAATATGACTTGTATATAAAGGGATATGAAATGAGAGTAATCTGTGTGTCAAAGCCCCTTAGATACTACTGTTGAAAAACTTCATAGAAATGTCTGTTTCTGTGTATCCCACAGCCGTATCCATGTAACACAGTTTCTATATGTGCTATAATACAACCTCTCAGTACCAACCCAACCAGCTTCTGGAAAGAACGCAGTTATTTTAGACATTGCGATCAAGGCTTTGAGATGTTACCATATCAAGAGAATCAAAACCCAGTGCAGAAAACTTTGACTCCGGAGTTACGACAGAGGCGTCCAGTAGTGGCGAGTTCTTTTTCACTAGTTGACAGACCATTTCTACAGTCTCTGGTTTTGCCTGCACACACAAACAACCTCAGCAGAGGCATAATTTATGCCTACTGGAGTAGTCATCTGCAACCATTTATGATTTCATACAAAAATAATCAACATCATTTTTGTAACGTATCCCATGTGGTTGGGATAAGGATTGCGTTTATCTGATGAAATCTCCGTAGCCAACCCCCCCTTGAAGAAGGCCGTAAACACAATCCCTCGAAACATCTCGATCCGTCAGATTGATAGTATAGATGTGCAGGGTCACCATAATTTTCAAAAATTGGATAGCCAATTGTCGGTTGTAGTTCATTATATGGTGAAAACAAATAATGTCTAGAAATCTAGTAGGGAATCAATGAAAAAGGAGTCTTTGGAAAGCTCCTGCCGGTAATGAGTCATTTTCTTTTACTGTATGCTTTAAATACCAATTATAGTCAGCAACCATTCTCAATGCACCAACATTAAGGAAAAAAAATGCTTATAGCAAAAAGAAACTACTATAGCCACTAGATTCAACATAAGAGAAGTTTGCAGTAACAATACTGTATCTATGAAAATACATACAACACAGTTAACTTGAAAGTGCAAAGGCCTCCGTGTCAACTGCAGAGATTCAAACTGCTTCTTTGGGCAGCAAAGAGAGACAGATCTGCATCCGTAATGCTTGCTTGCTGTCTATGATTACCAAAATGCATAAAGTCACTTCAGACTCCAATTAACTTAAGAAATAAAAACCAGAAAAGTTAAGCAAATAATATTAACTTTAGCATGGCGACTCCTTGGGGGCAAGGGGTAAGCCCATGAAATTTTACGCTGCCAGGACAGCGCCCGTAAGTATGGCTGGCAAAGCCAGCGTGGCTAGATCTTTGATCATGTCATGGGGGTGGTTTCTCGGTGTAAATATTAAAAACAAATAATATTAACTGCTAAGTTAGAACCTTCAGACCCACTAATCTCAGTAAATGCATCTATATTACTAGAACCATTAGGGATGGCAGTGGATTGGGGCGGAGGCCCCGTTTCAAACTTTTGCCCTCCATCCCCGCACTAGTTTTGGTTTTAACCATCTTTGGTTCACCGGTCCAAACGGGGCAGTGCTCCATTTCCCCGGTCCTTCCACCGTTAGAGGAAAGAGGTGAGAGAAATGGGAGCTCCCTTAGCTCGTTAGATGAATGAGTGGAAGAAGAGAGGAGAGATTCGAGAAAAGGGTTTTATGTTAAGGTTAGGAATATATATATATATATATATCGAATCAGCTTAAACACAATGAAAAAAGACGTTAAAACATGTTTTTTTTTTTGCATTTTAAAACCTACAGGTCCCAACAGAAAATGGACCCTTTAGCGACAGTCAAAACCATCGCTAAAGGGTCTAAAACGCAAAACCCCCCCACATTTTAGCATCTTTTTTTGCATTTTTTTGCCATCCATCAGGGCTGCGATGGATGGCCAACAAAGTCCCGTAGGTAGCTACGCACCTAGGGGTTGCACAACTATCATACACACACATACTCTCTCTCATATATATATATATATATATATATATATATAGGGTTTTATATTATGTATAAGGATATAATAGTAATTTTCTTAACAGGGATTGGGGACGGAGCGGGACTCTCCGCATGGGTTTTGAATTTAACCTCCATCCCAGTCCATCTCCGTTTCATGTCCTCCATCCCCAGTCCAAACAGGGCGAGGCGGGGTGGGGCCTGATCCCCCCTGGTCCACTGCCATTCCTAAGCACCATTAAACACCTCGCCATTGATTATCTTCCTAATTTCAGAAATTTACCTAACGTAATAATAGATATTGATAATTAGTTTCCCTTATTTATCCAATCCGTTGTTGAAATTGTTGATGAAAAATGCTTGATATCTTGCCTATTAGTTTAGAACATTCAGTTATAAGTTTCAAATGACCTGCTTTTAGTTCTGTACAGGTGCCTGATTGACTATTAGCCTGAATGCTGCCTCTGTTTTCCATAATGTGCTGCACAATATATCCATTAGATTTTCAATGAAAATAGGTTTCTATTAAGTAGGTTTTGTTTGCTCGTACTGGTGAGTCGGCATCTTTCATAAATAACGTACCTCTATCTCTATGTCTAACTCTATCTGTTGTTTCGTGCCTAGCTTGAAGGATCCTTTGAGAAATGGTGTTATCAGCTGACCAAACAACATATGTTGTATTTAGACAATATTGCCAATAAAATGGTTCTATCCTTCTAGCTAATATATAATATATGCACAAATTTGATCAAGGTTTTTAGGATGAAGGATAAAGATCTATCTCACATGCAGTACCTTCTTGCACATTCTATATAAGAATATGCAGTCCCACAATTAAGATTTATAATTTTTCAATGTAAAAATGACAAAAAATATTACTTTACCAGGTCTGGTTCATGTAATCCTTACAGGACCTGGGAGTGGTTTCTTTTATGGTGGGTCCGATTAGACCCGAGTCCCAATGCAATACCACATCTCAAGTCAGGTTTGAGTCTAGTTCCACATGGGTCCGAACCAAACCCAACCCATTGACCCCCCCTAGGTCTAACACTCTACAGCCACCTGAAGCAAGGGTAGGGGAAGCAACATTCTCATCAAATCTGCCATGCACAGTCACAAAATAAATTAGATCCTTTCATTTTAATCTCCTCACCCAGTATGAAACTTTCAGCATTATGACCTATTTAGGCATCATTACCTTTAAAAAGTTGAAACTGATTTCAGGATTAGCTAGAATAGCATCTGCAGTTGACCCTTGATACAAGTATTATGCTTGATTTCCATTGATTCTCTATAGCAAACAAGCAAGTATAATTTCCATATGCTTGACATGAACAACCAATCCTATATATAAATGTCCTTCAGTTTATTGCTAGTCTATGTGTCATTCAACCAATTACTTTTTTGTTTTAGATTAGGTGCATTGCATATAATTTATTTCATTATATTTTGTTTATAAATACTAGCATTTTGGTTCTCTTGTAGGATGCTGGAGATGATCAGCGTGGAGAGCTGATGAAGGCATGGAGGGAGGGGCAGATCGAGAAAATGAAGTGGATGATGCCCAAAATCTTGGCGATAATTAGATTCATTTGTTTAATTTGTTTGACGTACTTGTAACTAATTATAACTTGGCAAGGATTGTATTTGGTTGTTAAAGTTTGTTTAACTTAGAACTTGTGTTAAATTTGTTTCACCTGCATATGTATTTTTTATGTGTACTTTGTTTTTTTTAAGCAGGTTATATGAATTGCATAACGAGAAATTTTTCTCGAGTTTTAGAATTTTTCAAAAAATATATATATATATTTTAAAAATTAGTGATATATATTATCCGTCGCCAATTTAAAGCAGTCGTTGGTTTGCAACAAAATTTAAGTTGTCGCTAATGGTCGTCGCCAAATTGACGACGAATATTAGTGATGAATACGTATCGCTCGTTAAAGAGTAGCGACAGATTAACGACAGATTAAATTCTGTCGCATAACCAAATCAGTCTCTATTTAGCAACGAATTACTGGCGGATATGATCCACCGATAATCCATCGCTACTTAGCGACTGATTGGCGATAGATAAATACTACCAGAGTTTAGCGACCAGGGTAATGCGACAGATGCTATCCGTCGCAACATTTGTCACTAACGTGTTTAGCGACGGATAACGTCTATCACTAATAAGCATTTTTCTTGTAGTGTTAATATTTAATTATTTTATTTTAGGATAATAGGTTTAGAGTTGATTGTGCCCAAGCATTCAATTAGTTTAATGTGGTTGGAGTTGATTGTGCACAAGCATTTAATAGAAGTAATGTGATGGTGGTTGAAATGACTAATTTTTAAGTGGTTGTTGTAAGCAGTTGTATTAATTAAATGTATGAAGGCTATATAGATGGTATTTGCTTACATGTTATCTTCGTTTGATGAATGATGTATCATGTGGTTGGTGTAGGCAGTTAGTTATAGAAAAGGTTAAAGTATACTATTGTCTCATTGATTTTTCTCATTGGAGATCTATAATGGTATCAAAAAATAGTAGTTTTGCGAAATTTATGCTTTGATTTCTCGCAAAATCGGATAAGTGGAGGAGTATTTGAACCTCCAGTATAGTTATTCTACAAACATAGAAAGCCAACTAAGATTGATAGAAGTGTTTGATGATGATAATATAAACTCGATGTTAAGCAGTAGTGATGTTTACTTAATTACGTTCATCGTACAAAATGACAATGCTAAACAAAAAGCAATTGTGAATGATTTACAAGAAGCAATTGATCAACAAAATATTCACTTAAAAAACAATGATGAAAATGATGAGAATCGTGTGGAGTATGTACATCTATCTATAAGGCACTATCTATTGAGCTCAATCATCAAGTGGACATCTAACTCTCCCAAACAGTTAGCAATATTGATGTTTGTAACATATATGTGAAAGTAGGAATGCATAACGAGCAGAGCTAGCTTGGGCTCAACCCATTTAAACTTGGATCGAACTCATTCAAAAAAATAAATGGGTTGAGCTTAAACAAAGGTTCAGGCTCGGTACATGTAAACAAGTCAAGCTTGAATAGGCAATCTAGCTCGGATAAGTTTAGTAAGCCCGATCAAGCTCAGCTCACATAGTTATATAAAAAATTATATCTTATATATGTATGTAATTGTTTCATAATGTGGTCACAAAGAGAGTTTTTACTTCAATGGATGTCATTGGTCATCTTTGGAAGTGGCATAGATTCAAATCCCACCATTTCCCTCTCTTTTAAAGAAGGATTTTACACATTTTAAAATGGTTTTTAAATTAAAGGTGTTTAGCTCAAGTCAAGACGAGTGTGTGGTTCGGCTCAAGCCCTTTTAAAGAGGTTTTTATATTAAATGTGGTCAACTCCAGCCAAGTTTATCTATTCTTAGCTCAGCTCAAGCCGATCCCAAGAAAAAGTTGTTCAAGCTTGCTCGAGCTCAAGCTGAGCTTGAACAACCATATTTTAATCTCAAGACGAGCAAGCCTAAGCTCCATTCAAATACCTACGCGGAGGGCATGCAGTTGTCCCAACCAAATAGAGATATAGATATTGTATGTTGGCGTGTGACCTCACCTGAGATATCAGCAAATGCACTTACTGCATCCAGTCCATGTGCCCGATGCCTTGATAACACCAGACTGTACAAACCCATTTCTGCAATGTAGTGCTAGCCAATGAGTTGGGTAGGATTAGAATTATCTAGCAGGAGGTCCATGTGGAGGAAGCTATAATGTATTCATAGCGTTATTGGACCCATCTCCATAGCCTAAATTTGTTTATCCTTTGTGTTAATTAAGACTCCACATAAGCTTGAGTGCTAGTGAGCTATCATATAAGCCTTGATGGCAAGGAACTTACCTTGAGTTATTTTTTTCTGAAAAATTGAGACTAGTCTTCTTAACCAGCTTAAGTGGATGGACTCTATGTATAATGGGCTCATGTAGCTAAGTTAGTTTTTCTCTCATCCAACTTTTACAAGTTTGTCTCATTCTTTTATCGTGTCAAATATGTTGTTCTAGGCATAATTATGAAATTGTAGAATGTGGCTGTGAAATTTTACTCTTTGTAAAATGTTTCTTAAGCTCTTTAGTGAGGAAGATACAAATTGATTACAAAGTGGCATGCTTCCTATGAGGCTATTGAATCTAGCAGAATAATTTGGTAGCATTGTCGGGTCATAGGCTGGGCATTGTGGTTTGTGAAAACCCCAATGGCCAGTACACTATGATAGGATTATTTATCCAAAAAGACCTTGATACAGTGGTAGTGGAGGGTCATGGGTCATGAGTCATGAATATCTGCCAAAGTAGGGAAACCGGTAATTGGAGCCTGACAATGATATTGTGGCATCATATGTCTACTTTCATACGTTATGTCCAGATTTCTCTTATTTATTAATCTGCGGATATTTTTAGCATCTAGTGTGGGTGTTTGTTTTTCAAATGCAAATGATGTTATTGTCATTTAATTGCTGTCATATTATGTTGCAGAGAACCATCTGTAGACGGCATGTGCAATGTTTACTGTGAATGCTAGAAGGAGCTAGATTGCATGTTGAGTGTATATATATATATATATATGAACCCAATTATTAAATATGAAGGATATTAAGAATTTAATAAAGAAAGGTGCAACCCTTTTAATAAATAATAGAATTTTTATGTATAATAAAAAAAATTAGGACCTCATTTGGAGGCTTCGCCTAGGGTCTCAACTTCTCTTGAGCTACCCCTATTCGGGATGGAAACGGCCAAGGCCCCATCTCTCTCCATTCAAGAGAGAGAGAGACTACAACTTCAGTCATTTTACAATCTTGTATATTGCATTACCTCCTTTCAAGTTTTTGTTGGTCTTCTCTTTATAAAAAGGGCTTGCCCATAGGATTGTTCATGTAGTTAAGTCCAACTTCGATCATTCTTTTGTACTTGGGTGCCCCCATTCGATTCTCAATAGGATTAATCTGGTATGTTTTGGGACCCCATGGCCCTTCTCACGAACCCTCTTCACAAGGTCTTTTTCGTTTAAAAATTATTCTCTAAAGGGAAAATGTAGGGTGGTTTTGTACCATGATACCTAGTGGTACACTCTTGTTTGTAAGGATCTAGTAAATCTAAGCATACAAATGTGTTTAATATGATTTATTTAATATGTTAGAGGGTTTTATCATGTCTAATACATCATAGATTCAATTTTGAGATTGTGAAAAATCAATGGGTCATCATTTATGAAATAAGGATGGTTTAAAATTATATAAAATATCATATTTGAGTAAACTTAGACATGTGAAAATAGTAATTAAATGGGATATCTTAAACATTATCCAAAGGTTAAATTTTGCGTTTGGAGCTTCACTGGAGCACTCATTTCTAAAATAATGGTTGAGAGAGAGAGTCATGTGACATAAGTCTAAAAGGTAGTTTGGAAAGAGAGAGAGTTATAATTAAGTCTAAAATAATGGTTATGGTTGTAACCTATTAATAACTCCTTGGTGTCACGCTCTTCTCTTTCTTCCCTTACCCTCCCTCACTACCAACAACATCTTCTGTGTCTTTTTCTAGGACTGAAGAGCAACTTTGAGGGGATTCCTCCCTATTGCTCCTGCTGGGTTCTAAGAAAGGCCAGAGTGTGAAGCCCAGAAAAACAAAAAAAGAATACAAGGAGCAATGTCTGTCAACTCCATCAACTTCTCAACCATTTCTTTCTCATCAACTATCTTTAACCATGTAGATTCCTTAGTCTCTGATGGGCATTCATTTTTTATTTCTATTTCTTCTATTGGGATCAACATTCATGCTTCCATGTAGGTATATGCCCATGGTTTCTTTTGACATGCGTTTGCACATGTTAGAAAAACTTGCATTGCTCATGCACGTTTACTTCATACATTGGCCCTCATGGATCTCATGCATTATCAGATTCATGGACTGATGGGATGCTTATGTGCCCATTAGCATCCAATCATATATGGGCATGCAAACATGCAGACACGCAGACACTTAATCAGTTAATAGTACATGAAACATCTTGCATCAACATAATTCAGTTACATGTGGAATGCATAAAGCAATCCTAGTGTGCCTTCTATCTTATAAATTTGTTTAATATTCTTGCATATATTTGCACAAGCATATAGATGAAAGACCTATGACATAATATTTTCTGAAGGAGTTTAATCAGTACAAGATATGTGCCATGAATGAAAACAACAAGAAAAATGATATTTTTCTTGTGAATCATTAACAAAATTCAAATATGTGTTCTAAGACTGATTTTTTTTATAGTAATTCAATCATGCAGATATGTGTTTTAACGTTGTCAAAGAATGTCACAGTGATTCACACATGCATATATGGTTTATAAGGTTGTCAAATAAATGTGTTATGTATCACAATCATGCATATATGTGTTACAAGGCAGTCAAAAAACTTTCATAGTGATGAAATCATGCTTATATGTGTTCTAATATTGTAAAAAAACTTTCATAGTGATTCAATCATGCTCATATGTGTTCTAAAGCAGTAAAAAAACTTTCATATTGATTCAATCATGCATAAATGTGCTCTAAGGAAAATTTTATAGTAATTCAATCATGCATATGTGTGTTCTAAGACAGTAAAACAATTTCATAGTGATGAAAGCATGCTTGTATGTGTTCTAAGGTTGTCAAAAAACTTTCATAGTGATTCAATCATGCATATATATGTTTTAAGGTTGTCAAAAAACTTTCATATTGATTCAATCATACATATATGTATTCTAAGGTTGTTAAAAAACTTTCATATTGATTCAATCATGCATATATGTGTTATAAGGTAGTCAAAAAACTTTCATATATGCTAATATCATGTTCATATGTGTTATAAAGCAGTAAAAAAACTTTCATAGTGATTCAATCATGCTCATATGTGTTCTAAGGCAATCAAAAACTTTATATGTGATTCAATCATGCGTATCATGTTCTAAGGCAGTCAAAAATTTTTATAGTGATTCAATCATGCATATATGTATTATAAAGTATTAAAAAACTTTCATATATGCCAATATTAGGCTCATATGTCTTCTAAGGTTGTCATAGTGATGAAAGCATGCTTGTATGTGTTCTAAGGTATTCAAAAAACTTTTATAGTGATTAAATCATGCATATATGTGTTATAAGGCACTAAGAAATTTTTGTAGTGATGAAATCATGCATATATGTATTGTAAGGTTGTAAAAAAACTTTCATAGTGATTCAATCATGCATATATGTGCTATAAGGGTGTCATAAAAATTGTATAGTGAATCAATCATACATATATGTGTTATAAGGTGTCAAAAAAATCATAGTGAGGGAATCATACATATATGTATTCAATCATGCATATACTAGCTTGAAATCTAATGACATGAATCTTTATACCTGACGGACACCGAAGCTCATGTTGAATGCATATGAAGTTCTCCTATCCTAAAAAAAGTTGCATAACTCATTACAGACAATGTTGAGAATGACTTCATTTAAAAAGTACTGCATTTTATCCTCAAGACGTTGACAGACACCATCCCAACACATAGCAAGGTCAATCGGACGTTGGGAGTTGATGTTGGCAGGAGAACTCTGAGAGCCATTGCTGCAGAAGGCAACGACTGCTGTGGTGTTCATGTTACTTCCAAACCCGAACACACGACCCTTTTTGAGTTCACCAATTGGAGTCACCTATGCTGTAGGATAAAAAAGCGGATGCTAAGTAGAGTCATCGCCATATCGCTATACCATTTGCTGCTCGTATGACTCCTACAGAGTAATGATTAGAATATGAATTAATAATTAAGAATTACAATGTTTATGATAACGTAATTCATAGTAACTTGTATATTATAATGTTTATTAATACAATAAATATATACCGATGTCGCTCTCGCCTTCTCTGATATAAAATCTTTCGTGGAACAAACACGTCCTTATAAGGCTATCTCATTTTTCTACTTTCTACAATGTTAAATGATAAAAAAATCGATTAATAAATATGCAAAAATGCTTACAAATTTGACTATATATATATATATATATATATTGATGAGTTACCATTTTCTTCCGGTCGATCCTTAAAGTCCTAAATCCACCTGTGTGTATATGGGCATCGAGCATCTTTGCTCGATTTTGTGCAGCCTTTGCTGAGCGGTTTTGAAATTCATTGTTCGCCCACTTGTCGCATATGCCCTCACAATAATCTCTCTTGATAGCAGAAGGCTCATGACCTTTCCACTACAGTTGATCATCTATGTCACCAGTTGCTTTTTTTGCTGCAGTCTTCATATTGTGCAGCATGTCGGCAAATCGATTTGCAGCCACCTTCTGCCATACTACCCTCGCGTCTTTCTCCTCATTCTCAGTCACAAAGCGATAAGAAACCTACAAATACTTTCAGAAAGTTAGCACACATGAGTATAAAAAAAATTAAATATGAAACAAATTAGTCATGATAAACGATTGCATACCATGAATGAGGACATTAATCTGTCCAACACCTTCGTCATGTACTTTTTCCATTGCGTGATCGGTCCTAGAAGATGCTGCAGTAGTAACTTCCTAATTTTTTGTATTACTTCTTGCTGCTCGAACCTCGCACTATACATGAATTGATACACATTAACAATGGACTGTAGATATACACTATGTATAAGATAAATATTGGACAAGTGATAATAAAATACTTACGGTCGACTATCGATATATACTATTTGAATGAGTCATTGTGTGTCACACTGACAAGACCCTGCATCCAGCATTTTCTCGTGATGTGTATGAGTAGCTAGTATACAATTATTTAAATGATATACATATCAAAGCATTGCATGAAGATGAAGGCTGAGTCTGCCTATCACTGAGCTAGGATCCTATAAAGACGATTAACAAGTAACAATGTTTATATCAACATATAAGTAAAAATATAATGAATGCCTATATTTAAATATAACACAAAGACATTTACCTGATGATGTCCCACAACCTCCACTTGGTCCTCAACCATTGTGACCTCCACAAACCATATTCTAACAAATAAAAATGTTATTTAGATAAGTTACATGATATGCAATTTCATGGATACATATTCAAATAAAAAATAACTTCATGAAGCATGAATACAGTCATATCAAACGTGACAATATAGTCAAATCATTCATAGCATATCAATGTCAAACATGTACTTGCAACAAACACACTCCAATATTCCGCTAACTACTACCTCATAACTACTATCTCATCAAACATGACAATACATTCAAATCCTTCATAGTACTCAAACATGTATTTCACTAGATCGCGTATGCTTCATCATCACTTGTTTCACTTTCATATTCTTCTTCCTCCTCCTCCTCTTCGTCTTCTTCTCTTTTACATTAAGTGCCCATCCACTTGGTATATCATTTGGATCATATTCTTTCATACATGTGTCATCGGATAATGGAGATGTGACATACAAACAATGTGTGATATCGTGACCATAGGAGAAGTCATATATATCATCTGATTGATAGTAATTGCTCTCTTCAGTTGACTTATCTTCCTGTAATTGATCATACTCAGAATATAGTTTAGACTTAACCTTACAAACTGCCTACCATTCATTTCTATCTGACTTCCTTGTACTTGGATATGAAGTATAGTAAACTTGTTGAGCTTGCGAGGCTAATATGAATGGTTCATATGTTCCAAACCTTGATTTATGATTCACCTCCACAATGCCTGAGGGTGAGAGAAAAGTAGCAGAGTGACTTGTATGACACTTCTTTTGACCTCCTGCTACCATTTCTCCTTGTCTTTGGCTTGAACCGAGGATGTCCACATGATGGACATGATCTACTATTTTTTGATCTTTAAAATACAACACACAGTGATTTGGACAAGCATCTATCTTTTGATACCTCATACCTATAGCATTAACTGTAACCTTCGCTCGATAGAGATTTTCTGGCAATTTCTCATCTTTGGGCAACACACTCTTCACAATAGAGCACAAACAGTCAAAACATGATTGACTCAAATTATAATCTGACTTCAAATTCAGTAGTTGAAGAGTTGCAGACAAGATAATGTGACTCTCGCAACCATTCCACAGTGGCTCATCAGCATCTCTAAGTAAGTCATAGAATTTACTAGCTGCATCGTTTATTGCTTCTTTCTCTACCCCAGTTGGTACATCACTATGTCCCATAGCAGAACCCATTTTTGGTCCTGGGATATCAAATATCAAATTCACATATGGATTATTGTGCACCACATCCACCCGTGCGTCAAAATTATTCTAAAATTCTTCACCATGAAGCCTCCAATTCTAATAACCACTAACAAAACCCTTCCTGTATAGGTGATATCTAACGCCATTAGGTTCTACAAATCGATTGTTCTTACACATTATGCAAGGGCATCTGATCCGACTGGTGGGATCCACTACACTGACACTTGTCGTTGCGAATTCAATAAAACTATCAACACCATCCATATATTCATGCGATACCTCATTATCAACTATCCTACAGTACATTCATTCATGGTTTAAAGTCATTTTGTCCTATAATATTACCGATATTATAATCACCAGTTAAAAGAGAATCTTAATAATGCTATGGTGAAAAAAATATCTAATTTATCTACTAATTCTTGTTTGGTGATTGTTTATGAGTATTTTTTTATTTAATTAATGCATACATTTTCTTTCCCTCTATACCACAAACATGCTTAACATAAAACACAATTTCATGAACTATTAAGCATGCATTGATAATTCAATATTTTTGTATGTAACACCATCATATCATATTTATACATATCACGAGAATATATAGAAATATGAAATCACATTCCATAAAATGATACATTCATTTGAAGTATGTTTTCATGATACAATTTCACGTGGAAGGCATAATCAAATGAAAAATAACTTCATGCAAGCATGGATACAAATACATCAAACATTGTAATACATTCAAATCATTCATATCAAAACAATGTCAAACTTGTACCTGCAACAAACACATTCCAATATCCCGCTAACCACTACCATGCCTAACATGGAATCTGTACTCCAAAAATAAGAACACTTCTATTTTCATACATTAAAATCATGCTCAACATGATCTCCAAACTCCATTAAAGCAATCCTAAATATCCACAACTAAGTGTGTGAACATAAAAGTGTTGCATTCAAGAAATTAAATAACATGTGATGCGCTTGCATCACTTACTCACCACGGGTATTTACCCGATTTTCATTTTACTTGTTTATTTTCGCATAGCATTTTAAGCCGCATGCGATGCTTAGCATTAAGCATTGTGCATTTTGCTCTGTTACGCACTTGCAATGCACATTACTCTTGCCCGCTAAAGATAAAGACACAAGACAGTATGAGCTCGACAAAGCAAACATAACGGTAGGGAGAGGATTCCTCTGCCGCTGTTGCTTAAACAAGGGCAGGGGGCAAGAGCCCCCTACTGGAAAGTACCAGCGGCAGGGGTGTGGGTGCTCCTGCCGACCAAGCAAACACAACGACAGTGGGGGAAGATCCCCTGCGCTATTGCTTAAACAAGTGTAGGGGGCTCCGCCCCCTGCAGGTAGATCCCCCTGTCGCTGGAAAATACCAGTGGCAGGGGGACTCCCACCCCTGCCAGTCGAGAAAACAGAACAACAGGGGGGGGGGGGGGGGCAGATCCCCCTGCCACCCTTGCTTAAACAAGGGCAGGGGGGCTGCGCCCCCTGCCAGAAAATACCATCAGCAGGGGGGAGGATCCCCCTGCCGCCTTTGCTTAAACAAGGGCAAGGGAGTCCGCCCCCCTACCAGAAAATAACAACGATAGGAGGGGCAGATCCCCTACTGCCCTTGCTTAAACAAGGGTAGGGGGGTCCGCTCCCTTGTCAGAAAATAACAACGGCAGGGGGGGGGGGCGTCCCCTGCCGCCCTTGCTTAAACAAGGGCAAGGGGGTGCGCCCCCCTGCCAAAAAATAACAACGGCAGGGGAGGGGGGGGGGATCCTCTGTCGAAAAATAACAACGACAGGGAGGGCGGATCCCCTGCCGAAAAATACCAGCGACAAAGGGGCGGGTCCCCTGCCGACAAGTTAGAAAGAGGGTCTGAGGGGAGGTGCGGGTACGGGAGGTGAGCTCACCGGTGTATTTTCCTATCGGTGGGTCATCGGAGAGCGGGGGTGGTCGGCGGAAGAGCGGAGGCAGAGATGGCTGAGGCGATCACCAGAGAGCAACACGAGGGTGGTCAGCGAAAGAGTAGGTGCCAAGATCTCCTGAGCGGTCGTTGCATAGCGCGAGGTGGACGGGGCAGTCATCGATAGCGGGAGGTGGTCGGGGCTATCATCGGAGAGCGGGAGGTGGTCGGAGAGGTCGCCGGAGAGTGGGAGGTGGTCGAGGCAATCGCCGAAAAGCGGTAGGTGGTCGGGGCGAGCAACATAGATGAGTGTGTGTGTGTGTGTGTGTGAGAGAGAGAGAGAGAGAGAGAGAGAGAGAGAGAGAGAGAGAGAGAGAGAGAGAGAGAGAGCAAACACAATTTTGTGTCCTAGATGGGCATTTTACATCAAAACTTAGCGACAGAACAATTTCATCGCCAACACCGACGTTAATTAGCGACAAAATAATATCCGACGCTAAGCCATCGTTAAGTTCCGACATATTTTGCGACAGAATAATATAAGTTTCTAATCCGTCACTAAGTTGCGATGGATTAGTGATGAATATTATTCTGTCGCTAAACCCACAATTAATTTCAATGTTAGGGACAACTCGTTTTCTCTCGCTAATCCGTCACTAAATTGAGACAAATTATTTTTGCCGCAAATTTTTGTCGCTAATTGACAATTTTCTTGCAGTGTAAATAAAAGATAAACAAACAATCCAAAATCATCTACAACCAAACATAAATATTACAAGACCAATAAATATATATCTATAAAAAAATGATGCCCAACGTGAGTGGGACCTTTTGCTCCTCATCTACACTACAGTTGAACAGCTTAAATGATGGGTCACATTGATTGCCGAATAGAGATGTCATTTGCTGAGAATAGGTTAAGAGATTGAACAAATATTATTAGGGTATTGTGCAAAATAAGACACATGGGTACAACTTTTTTAATTTATAATCAATAAAAAATATGTTTTCAAATTTAATATTAAAAATAGTTTTTTACCCAAATAATTTTAAAAGTACTAAAAATTGTTAAATAATACTAAAATATTATCAATAGGCTTATGCATTTATGTCAGCGTGTCATAGTGGGTCAATGTCATGTCACAAAAACACTCAGCCAAAATCCCATGTCATGCAAGGAAGAGAGATAAACTAAGAAGGTAAGACATGCATTATAAAAAAGAAGGTAAGGTGTGGTCCACTTGCTATACAATCAAGCTTTTGCCATCGAGTTTGGGTTTTGGAATAGGTCTCTCAATAGGTCAGGTATATCTGAACCATCAGGGTATACCCGAACCCGCCCAAATGGTACATGCTTGAGCCCTATACAATGAACTTGCTTGAGCCCTATAATAGTATTGATTATGGTTTCAAGTAGGGGATAAGGAGTGTTACGACAATAAAGCCATACATGATACTTCAAGTACAAGGTTTTGATGATGAGCAAGTGGAATCAACTGCATTTCAGCTAAGGCTTTGAAGAAATTGAAGAATTCGGTGAAGAATCCTTGAAGACTAGTGTGCAAATGTTTAATTCATTAAAAGTCTTAGATTCTTGTAAGAGCCTTACTTAGAGTGCATATTTAGGTTGCATTTCACCTTAAAAGTCTTTAGAAAAACTTTTCTAAAAGAAACTCTTTTGAAAATCTTTTTAGAAAACTCTTTTCTTAAATTTTCATGTTTATTAGTCGACCAATAGACTTATCAGTCGACTAATCCTTTCGCGCCATATTTTCTAAAAAGTCATTTTTTGTCAAATTAGTCGACCGAAGGTTTTATCAGTCGACTGGACAGAATGTCTGTTTTCTGGAAAATTAGCAGCAGTCGACTAAACAGAACATGTATTTTCTGAAAAATTTAGCAGCAGTCGACTAATGCTTTTTATCAGTCGACCGAACAGAATGTTTGTTTTTCAGAAGTTTTTAGCAGCAGTCGACTAAAAGGTTTTTCAGTCTACTGATGATATTATCAGTCGACTAACTTTTCTTAAGTCGACTAAGTTTCAAAAGTTCAGATTTTCAAACGGCTCGATTAACAGATCAGTCGACCGACGATAACTGTCAGTCTACTAATAACTAACTATTAGTCGACTAACTGATGTTTCAGTCGACTAATTTTGCCGTTTTCCTGAAACTTCAAAAAGGCGTGTCTTTTCATTTTTCAAACGTTTTGATCGTTTAAAATGGACAGTTTTGACACCCTTTCATACTCTCAACGTATGGAATCTTTTAACTATAAATATGAGTGCATTCTACACTCAAAGATAATCAAATTCAATAAAAATTATAGTGAATGACTTCTTGCTTTTCACTCCTATCCATTCAAGTATTTGTTTTCTCACTCACATGATATTTTTACTTCAGTTTTTCACTCAAATCACTTTGAGAGATAGTGAATTCGTGAGTAGAGTGTTTCAACAACCTCAAAAGCCAATTGCATCTCATTTGCATTCAAAATGAAGGCTCATAGGTTGTATTGTAAGTTGTTATTTCTTTTGTGTAAAAAGAAGGACTCCTTGGTGTAAAGGAGTTGTTTGCTTTCAGTAGGGTTGTTACTGAAAGTGGGACCGGTTATGGTTTGTGTGATCTTGTAGTTTACAAGGTTGATAGTGGAAAATCTCAAGCGGGTTTTGCTTGGGGACTGGATGTAGGTCGGGTTTGACCGAACCAGGATAAAATCTTGTGTTCTTTGTGTGTTTGCTTTGAGATTTGCAAAATCATTCAATATTCCGCAGAAATTTTTACAAGCACTATTCACCCCCCCTCTAGTGCTCGTTGCCTCGATCCTAGTGCACTTTCATTTGGTATCAAAGCACAGGTTTGCTATTACTTTGATTTGACCATCATCTAGCATGACAACTACAACATCTCAGCACAAAGAAGGAAGTTCCTCTGTTCGTCCTCCTCTCTTCGACGGAACAAACTATGGATACTGGAAAGTAAGAATGACAATATTCCTGCAATCCATGGATCTCGATATCTGGAGAGTTGTTTCAGAAAAGTACCAAACTCCATCAACTGATTTAAGCCGATGGACCGATGATGAAAAGAAGACTGTTTCACTTAATGCCAAGGCAATGAATGCCTTATATTGTGGCATTGACAAGGTAGAGTTCAATCGCATCTCTCAATGCTCTACAGCTAATGAAATCTGGCATACTCTTCTCGTAACACACGAAGGTACGTCAAAGGTAAAGAAATCTAAAATTGCTTCTTTAGTTCATAAATTTGAATTGTTCAAAATGAAGCAAAATGAATCTATATCGGACATGGTAACTAGAATGACCGATATAACTAACACTTTGAAATCCCTTGGAAAAGAATATTCACAAGTGGATTTAGTCAGAAAAATTCTAAGGTGTTTAACTCCTGAATGGGAGAGAAAAACCACTGCTATTGAAGAAGCAAATGATCTCAATACTCTCTCTCTTGAAGACTTAGTTGGTAACCTAATGGCATATGAGGTCCAACTTCAAGACAGACAAGAAGAAGAGCCTAAGAAGAAATCTCTTGCTTTTAAGGCTACTTCTGACTCAGAAAATTCTGAAGAAGATGAAGATGAAGATATTGCCCTCATCACAAGGCAATTCAGAAGATTCATCAAAAAGGGAAGATTTCAAAGAAAGGCAAAGAAAGCAGATTCTTCCATTCCCAGTGAAGTAAAGTGCTTTAACTGCAAAAAGGCAAGACATATCAAGAAAGATTGTCCTCTTCTCAAATTCAAGCCCAAGGACCAATTCAATAAGAAAAAGGCATTTCAAGCATGTTGGGATGATAGTGACTCCTCTTCCGATGATGAATCAAATGAAGAAGTCGCCAACATGTGTTTTGTAGCACAAGAAGATTCGGTAAGTCAATTTGACTATGATGAGTTATTTGAAGCATTTAATGATTTATATGCTAAATTTAAGAGTCTTAGTTCTAAAAATAAAGAGTTAAAAACTGAAAATTTAACTCTTGACTCTCAAAATAAAGTGTTACTTTAAGAAATAGAAGATCTCAAGAAGGAAAATTCTTGCCAAGCACTTGAGATAAAAGAAATTGGAGTTATAACCAATCTCTTACAAAAGGAAATATCTAGTCTTAAAGAAAAGTCAAATGATCTTCTTTCTATAGTGACCAAATTCACAAATGGTCAAGAGAATCTAGAAAAACTTCTTGGTTCTCAAAGATGCTCGGTTAATAAAACCGGATTGGGATATAGCTTCTTTGATACTCAAAATAGACCAAACTATGTGGTGAAAAATCAAAGACATTATTCTCAACCTTTTGTTCATAAAACTAAACTTTCTAGTTCTAATAGAAATGCATCTAGAAATGTTTATTCTAAATCCTTTTATAGAAAGAATATTTATTATCAAAGGAAACCAAAATCCAAATGGATATGGGTTCCTAAGACTAACTCTCATGGACCCGAAAATAGAAAGGGGTCAAATGCTCTGTTTTCTGATTTTGTTATAGGTACACAACATAAGGAGCAAATGGATATTGGACAGCCGCTGTTCCAAACATATGACTGGAAGGCCGGAGTTATTTTCCACCCTCCAAAATAAGGATAGAGGAACCGTCACCTTTGGTGACAATAACAAGGGAAAAGTGATAGGTATTGGTAATATTGGTAATCCAAATCCCTTGATAGAAAATGTTCTTTTAGTTGATGGTTTAATGCATAATTTAATATTTATTAGTCAATTATGTAATAAAGGTTTTCATGTTTCTTTTGAAAATGATTTATGCTTAATTTCTGATTTTCAATCTAAAAAGATCATTTTTAAAGCTAAAAGAAGAAAAAATGTCTTATTGTTTCAAATGAAATTCAATGGTTATGGCACAGGAGACTTGGACATGTTAACTTTAAAATTATTTCAAAATTATCCAAGAATGATCTTGTAAGAGGCCTACCTAGAATACCATATAAAAAGGATCACTTATGTGATGCTTGTCAAAGGGGTAAACAAATCAAGAGTTCTTTTAAAGCAAAAGATATAGTTTCAACAAAACGTCCTCTTGAACTTTTACATTTAGATCTATTTGGACCATCTAGAATTCAAAGTTTGAATGGTAGCAAGTATGCTTTTGTTATAGTAGATGATTATTCTCGGTTTACATGGGTGATTTTTCTAAAAAGCAAAAATGATGCTTTTTCAGAATTTTCTAAAATTTGTAGAAGAATTACAAATGAAAAATCTACATCTATTATTAAAATTCGTAGTGATCATGGTGGTGAATTTGAAAATGAATCTTTTCTAAAGTTTTGTGATTTACATGGTATATCTCACAACTTTGCTTTTCCTAGAGCGGATCCACAAAATGGAGTTGTTGAAAGAAAGAATAGAACTTTGCAAGAATGTGCTAGAACCATGCTTCAAGATAAAAATCCTATTCAACACTCAAGAACTAAGCATATTGAAGTTAGACATCATTTTTTAAGAGATCATGTGTTAAAAGGAGATATTTCGTTAAATTTTATTTCCACTAAAGAACAACATGCTGATATCTTCACTAAACCTCTTAAAAATGAAGATTTTATGAGAATTAGGAGAGAACTAGGTATTTGCTCGTTTTTGGATTTATAAAAATGCTGATTTTTGAACAAAATCTCAAAATCACACTATATTAGTCGACCGATAAAATTTTAGTCGACTGGTGTTTTATATATTGGAATGTATCACACCATATTAGTCGACCGATATATTTCTAGTCGACTGATGATATTTTTAGAATAAGTCGCACTTTTTACGACTAAATTTTTTTTAAAAAAAAATTTTAAGTGAAGGGACCCGACACCCCTTGGATTTGTTTTAAAACCCATTTTTTTAAAAGAGGCATCATTTCACTTCGTACCTTTTCGTTTTTCTTAAAAACGAAACCCTTAAACCGAAAACCCCTCTTTCTCTCTTGCCTCTCTCTCTTCCGAAAAACCCTCGGAGTGTCGTTCGACTCCATCATCGCCGGGATTTTCTTACTGTAACAAGGAGACGCCGGAATCTTCTGGCCGTGATCTTGAAACGCCGGAACTCTCTTGCCGTGACAGTGCATTGCCGGAATCCCCTTTTGGCCGACTTCTTTTCACCGTTAGTCACCACATTGTCCTTCGTTTTTTGATCGCCGAAAAGCTTTTTTCCCTTGCCGGACGTCATTTGGAAGCCGACATTTTGGTAACCATGCCTCGTACGAAGTCTGCATCTGCAAAAGGTTTAGGTTCTCCTCCTCCAACACCTACTTCAAGACATGGTTTTTCACTAAGATTACTTCGCAATCCTCTTCTCTATGACACTTTTGGATATATTTCTGCATTACCTATTTTACCAGGCCGAAATGTTCTATTTCACTTGTTTTCTTGTTACAAAATAAGAGAATTATTTCCTGGTATTTCACATCTTTTTGATGCTTGTGCAGACACCCTTCACTATCCTTTTCTTATTCACTTGTTTTAGACGAATTTACAAATGAATCATGAAACTGGAGTTTTGTCTTCTCTTGTTCGTGATGTTGAAATCGAGTTTGATTCGAAATTACTTGGAGAAATTCTTGAAATTCCACCTTCAGACACTCTTTTCAACACTATTGAATTGAATGATGAAAGAGTTTTTGAACAAATTATTCTTCCAGAAGCACCTCACTGCCCTCCTTTCAAAAATACTAATCTTCAAACTCGTGCACGCATTGCTGGATGAATCCTTGCCCACAATGTTCTACCCAAAACTGGTTCTTTTGATTATTATTCCACAGATCTATCTACGACTCTTTATGTTTTATTTGGAAATATTTCTGTCAACTGGGCCAATGTGTATTTTACAAACTTGTGGAAACAAAAACCATTTCTTCCTTATGGTTGTCTTTTAACCTGTATTTTTAGACACTTCAAAATTCCTTTAACAAATGAAAAATACATTGAACAAAAAGAGTTCTTTGATCAAACAATTTTTAAAAGAATGAAAATTAAATATCTGTCTCCCTTAAATGTTGATCAAACTGAACCATCTGATCCTAATGAACCATCTATTTCTGAACCTTCACCTTCTACGACACCTTCATCTCATGCAAAAAGAAAGAAATTTTCGATGAATCAAGACCATGATGAAGTCATGCAGAGACTGGAAGCTTTGGAGCTGCATCAACACACCTTTCGTGAAGATGTGACTCAACAACTTGCTTCAATTCGGAAGGATGTAATTGCCATTAAGGATTTGCTAAACTCTCTTTTCTGATCTTTGATCTTTGAAAAACATACTTTATGGGTTGTAATATTTTTAAACTTGTATCTCTATTTCTGCTTATGCTATTTTTGCCCTTACGCTTTTTGATTCTGACAAAGGGGGAGAAAAAGATAAAGATAGCATTACATTGAAATTGCAGGAGATCTTGAGAAAAAGATGATAGCAATTACATTACAGAAGATCTTGCATGAGAAATGCAAAATTAAGAGAAAAAGAAAGCTTTGAATGAATGTATTTCTAAATGCATGAAGAAATGATGAATGAAAATGCAAACCAATCAATATGTGATATATGTGCTTTAAATGTGCTAACTTTTAATGTTTTGCAGCATATTGATAGGGGGAGTAAAATCTTCATCTATGCATCTAAATGTTTCATCTCTGATTAAGTTTGTCATCATCAAAAAGGGGGAGATTGTTGCGACAATAAAGCCATACATGATACTTCAAGTACAAGGTTTTGATGATGAGCAAGTGGAATCAACTGCATTTCCGCTAAGGCTTTGAAGAAATTGAATAATTCGGTGAAGAATCCTTGAAGACTAGTGTGCAAATGTTTAATTCATTAAAAGTCTTAGATTCTTGTAAGGGCCTTACTTAGAGTGCATATTTAGGTTGCATTTCACCTTAAAAGTCTTTAGAAAAACTTTTCTAAAAGAAACTCTTTTGAAAATCTTTTTAGAAAACTCTTTTCTTAAATTTTCATGTTTATTAGTCGACCAATAGACTTATCAGTCGACTAATCCTTTCGCGCCATATTTTCTAAAAAGTCATTTTTTGTCAAATTAGTCGACCGAAGGTTTTATCAGTCGACTGGACAGAATGTCTGTTTTCTGGAAAATTAGCAGCAGTCGACTAATGGTTTTTCAGTCGACTGAACAGAACATGTGTTTTCTGAAAAATTTAGCAGCAGTCGACTAATGCTTTTTATCAGTCGACCGAACAGAATGTTTGTTTTTCAGAAGTTTTTAGCAGCAGTCGACTAAAAGGTTTTTCAGTCTACTGATGATATTATCAGTCGACTAACTTTTCTTAAGTCGACTAAGTTTCAAAAGTTCAGATTTTCAAACGGCTCGATTAACAGATCAGTCGACCGACGATAACTGTCAGTCTACTAATAACTAACTATTAGTCGACTAACTGATGTTTCAGTCGACTAATTTTGCCGTTTTCCTGAAACTTCAAAAAGGCGTGTCTTTTCATTTTTCAAACGTTTTGATCGTTCAAAATGGACAGTTTTGACACCCTTTCATACTCTCAACGTATAGAATCTTTTAACTATAAATATGAGTGCATTCTACACTCAAAGATAATCAAATTCAATAAAAATTATAGTGAATCACTTCTTGCTTTTCACTCCTATCCATTCAAGTATTTGTTTTCTCACTCACATGATATTTTTACTTCAGTTTTTCACTCAAATCACTTTGAGAGATAGTGAATTCGTGAGTAGCGTGTTTCAACAACCTCAAAAGCCAATTGCATCTCATTTGCATTCAAAATGAAGGCTCATAGGTTGTATTGTAAGTTGTTATTTCTTTTGTGTAAAAAGAAGGACTCCTTGGTGTAAAGGAGTTGTTTGCTTTCAGTAGGGTTGTTACTGAAAGTGGGACCGGTTATGGTCTGTGTGATCTTGTAGTTTACAAGGTTGATAGTGGAAAATCTCAAGCGGGTTTTGCTTGGGGACTGGATGTAGGTCGGGTTTGACCGAACCAGGATAAAATCTTGTGTTCTTTGTGTGTTTGCTTTGAGATTTGCAAAATCATTCAATATTCCGCAAAAAATTTTACAAGCACTATTCACCCCCCCTCTAGTGCTCGTTGCGTCGATCCTAGTGCACTTTCATTTGGTATCAAAGCACAGGTTTGCTATTACTTTGATTTGACCATCATCTAGCATGACAACTACAACATCTCAGCACAAAGAAGGAAGTTCCTCTGTTCGTCCTCCTCTCTTCGACGGAACAAACTATGGATATTGGAAAGTAAGAATGACAATATTCTTGCAATCCATGGATCTCGATATCTGGAGAGTTGTTTCAGAAAAGTACCAAACTCCATCAACTGATTTAAGCCGATGGACCGATGATGAAAAGAAGACTGTTTCACTTAATGCCAAGGCAATGAATGCCTTATATTGTGGCGTTGACAAGGTAGAGTTCAATCGCATCTCTCAATGCTCTACAGCTAATGAAATCTGGCATACTCTTCTCGTAACACACGAAGGTACGTCAAGGTAAAGAAATCTAAAATTGCTTCTTTAGTTCATAAATTTGAATTGCTCAAAATGAAGCAAAATGAATCTATATCGGACATGGTAACTAGAATGACCGATATAACTAACACTTTGAAATCCCTTGGAAAAGAATATTCACAAGTGGATTTAGTCAGAAAAATTCTAAGGTGTTTAACTCCTGAATGAGAGAGAAAAACCACTGCTATTGAAGAAGCAAATGATCTCAATACTCTCTCTCTTGAAGACTTAGTTGGTAACCTAATGGCATATGAGGTCCAACTTCAAGACAGACAAGAAGAAGAGCCTAAGAAGAAATCTCTTGCTTTTAAGGCTACTTCTGACTCAGAAAATTCTGAAGAAGATGAAGATGAAGATATTGCCCTCATCACAAGGCAATTCAGAAGATTCATCAAAAAGGGAAGATTTCAAAGAAAGGCAAAGAAAGCAGATTCTTCCATTCCCAGTGAAGTAAAGTGCTTTAACTGCAAAAAGGCAGGACATATCAAGAAAGATTGTCCTCTTCTCAAATTCAAGCCCAAGGACCAATTCAAGAAGAAAAAGACATTTCAAGCATGTTCGGATGATAGTGACTCATCTTCCGATGATGAATCAAATAAAGAAGTCGCCAACATGTGTTTTGTAGCACAAGAAGATTCGGTAAGTCAATTTGACTATGATGAGTTATTTGAAGCATTTAATGATTTATATGCTAAATTTAAGAGTCTTAGTTCTAAAAATAAAGAGTTAAAAACTGAAAATTTAACTCTTGACTCTCAAAATAAAGTGTTACTTCAAGAAATAGAAGATCTCAAGAAGGAAAATTCTTGCCAAGCACTTGAGATAAAAGAAATTGGAGTTATAACCAATCTCTTACAAAAGGAAATATCTAGTCTTAAAGAAAAGTCAAATGATCTTCTTTCTATAGTGACCAAATTCACAAATGGTCAAGAGAATCTAGAAAAACTTCTTGGTTCTCAAAGATGCTCGGTTAATAAAACCGGATTGGGATATAGCTTCCTTGATACTCAAAATAGACCAAACTATGTGGTGAAAAATCAAAGACATTATTCTCAACCTTTTGTTCATAAAACTAAACTTTCTAGTTCTAATAGAAATGCATCTAGAAATGTTTATTCTAAATCCTTTTATAGAAAGAATATTTATTATCAAAGGAAACCAAAATCCAAATGGATATGAGTTCCTAAGACTAACTCTCATGGACCCGAAAATAGAAAGGGGTCAAATGCTCTGTTTTCTGATTTTGTTGTAGGTACACAACATAAGGAGCAAATGGATATTGGACAGTGGCTGTTCCAAACATATGACTGGAAGGCCGGAGTTATTTTCCACCCTCCAAAATAAGGATAGAGGAACCGTCACCTTTGGTGACAATAACAAGGGAAAAGTGATAGGTATTGGTAATATTGGTAATCCAAAATTTCCCTTGATAGAAAATGTTCTTTTAGTAGATGGTTTAATGCATAATTTAATATCTATTAGTCAATTATGTGATAAAGGTTTTCATGTTTCTTTTGAAAATGATTTATGCTTAATTTCTGATTTTCAATCTAAAAAGATCATTTTTAAAGTTAAAAGAAGAAACAATGTGTATGAACTATATCTAGATGAATTACCATCTTTTAATGAAAAATGTCTTATTGTTTCAAATGAAATTCAATGGTTATGGCACAAGAGACTTGGACATGTTAACTTTAAAATTATTTCAAAATTATCCAAGAATGATCTTGTAAGAGGCCTACCTAGAATACCATATAAAAAGGATCACTTATGTGATGCTTGTCAAAGGGGTAAACAAATCAAGAGTTCTTTTAAAGCAAAAGATATAGTTTCAACAAAACGTCCTCTTGAACTTTTACATTCAGATCTATTTGGACCATCTAGAATTCAAAGTTTGAATGATATATAACCATGATTTTTTTCATGCACTGTTGTTATGTTATTGCATGCAACTATGTCTTATGCAAAATCTTATCATGATTTTACCAGTTTTGGCTACATGAAGAGCTCATCTAAAAACTTATATAATTTGTGTCAATTTGGATATAAAAAAAACTACAACCTCAAAAATTTGGACAAACTACCTTTGATGTCTCACAAATCAGGTTAGAGGTATAAGTTTGAAAGTAGGGGTGATGCAATATATCTTATTCTTTTTTTATAGTAGTGTATCTTGAAAATGAGACCTTCAAGAGATAGACCTACTTATGATGCAAATATGGGAAAAATCACCCAAGAACCTGATAGAAGCTGTGGAGCATGCAACACATATATTTGCAGTAGACCCAACATTGCTTCTCTGCTAGTTAGACAATTTGATATGCACGATAATAGGTAACCCTAATGAGAGACAATGTTTAATAACCTCACTTGTTATAAGCCTTTAAGATATGATTGACTACGTAAACTTTGGTGTTAGACAATCAACATATCCTATATTGGTATTATATATTTATGTATTGGGTGAGCAAAACTTTTCTGATACTTGTAATGGTAACTAGCCTGAGCACATTATATTAAGGCCAGACCTTTAGTATATTTTTTAATGTGGTTCAAAAAAAGTATATAAGTGAATATGAATATATTGAGGCAAAGTTGTGATTTGTCAAACAAGTTTTTTATAAATATTGTTTTAGGACATATTTATAATTATTGTGTTTGTTAAATTTGGTTTTGATATCTCTAAAATCTCTATAAATTTTAGACTCTTATTTTAATTAAAAATATTATCTAATGAGAGATGACTTTGTCAATTAAGAAAGTGTAGTTGGAGGCTGACATCAACTCAGACTCCTTTTTTGAATGAGAGATTGAAGTCCCCAAACTCTATAAATAGAGGATCTCACACTAGAAAATAGTAATAGAGAAATCCTTCTGTGTAGCCTTGTGTCATGTAGCAAAGAGTCAAGCTCAGACCTGCCACATTCAGTGTGCTCCTAAAACTAGGGCAGATATAAAATCTTGAGCCCAATTATATTTTAATGGTGGTTCAAGTTAAAGTAAGTTTATCTAACCTTGTGCTTTACTTTTTTTTTTATTTTTCAATCAACATGGATTTGAAATATTTGTCTAGTGAAAGGTACATTTTCTTTTAATCTTTTTATTGATGTTATTATTGATTTATGTAAATTATTTATTCAAAATTATGCTTGAATCATATATATATATATATATATATATATATATATATATATATATATATATATATATATATATATATATATATTTGGGTCAGATCATACCTAAAATCGAATAATACTTTACATAGTCAATTTGCAGAAGTCATAACTTTATAATCGTATATCAGAGTTCAATGATTTTTTATGCATTGAAAATCTTATTCAATTATCTGAATTCTGTATTTTTAAGCAAAAAAAAATTCATCCTCGCTTATGTCTGAAGTTTCATAACAATCAAATGGTTTCTGTTCTAACAGATTCAGTTGCTTATTTAAATAAGCTTGATCTTATTTTTTATATTAATTAAAATCATATTTATGATTTTTGGTTATGATTATATGTTTGTTTCTAATTGCAAGTGTCTAGTATTTAAATTTTGATTTATCTATATAAACTTAGATATTTCAATTGGTTATTGATGATCATATATACTAATTTAGAATACCGATTTGGTCATAGAGATTTTGTTTGCATATTTAAATTGACATATCATATGGATCATGCATATAAGTGTATAACTAATTAATCTCATTACTATGATTATTTCAAATGAATAAAAAATGAGATGTGATTGTTTCTTATAAAATAAATTAATAAAATTCTATAGTTAATTACAATCATATGTGGATATGTCATACTCTATTGATAATATTCCTTATAGTATTTAAATTTCATAAATTTTATAGGTTATTTTTTATATCTTGTCCTATCAAGTTTTTCAACATTGGTATCATAGCTTGATTTAATATCTTATAAGAAACTTTAATGAAATTTCATAGTAATAAAAACTAGCCTTTGTCATTTATCGAAAAGGCAATTTGTAATAGATATTTTTTTATTGTGGCTTAATCAATTATGTAATGTAATGAATGTTGAATGATATGATGCCATTATATTTTACCTTTTAAGGTTAATGGATTCTTTTTGTTATTAAAAGTATACTTCATTATCATTATAAAGAAAATGAGTCGTCTTAATGCTTAAAGTTTTTTTTTGTAAACTTGTATGCATTTGTGCTCTATGGAATATGACATGTTTTTATATTGTTTGTCACCATGACGTTTATTGGATTATGAATATAAAAATAAGTAATAAGACATTGACTTGTGCTACCATATTTTTTTGATACTATTGTGTTTATGTATTTAAGGCTTTTTCTTTTTTTCATAAGTTATTTGAGTCATCTTGGAGTTGTTATAATTAGTTTGAGTAACATGTTCTAGTGATGGTTTGAATATAATAATGTAATTATTGATATTTTTATTTTATCATTAAAGTTAATAATAAATATTAGATTAAACTTAGTTATATACTGGTTGAATATGCATGGTTGTTTATTTTTCAAATATGTCTTCAAGAAAGAGATACTTTATTTTTATCTTTATTAAGTTATATTGAATAATTTATTTTTTTTGTATCTCATTAAATTGTAGAGCATGATGCATAGACTTTTTCATCAATGATAATAATTCAGTAATAAACATATTGATTAAATTCATGTCACGTGTACTTGCATATTATACGAATAGGTGATATAACATGATCAAGTTTGTGACTTGATGATCTATTACTGAAATAAAGTATTTATCAACTTACTTAATTGTTGATACAAATTATTTTGTGTTTATATTATGCATAAGTAAGATATGATGAGATGATTCATTTGATTGCAATTGTAGTTAGATAACTACCAATGCAAAATTTATATAATGCAAATTGGATAATTGTCTAAGTGGATTTTTTATCCCTCAATTATACTTTATATGTTATGATATCTTATAAATATATAAATCAATCATATATTTAGATCCAACTGAATAATTGTTTATTTGCTTTTATTTGATTTTTTTCTCTTTTTTATCTTGTTATAGGTTTTGGATTCAAAACCTTATATATCATTTAAATTAACATGAGTTTTCTGATATAAGTAACACTATTGATTTACTCGAGTCTTGGATGTTATATTGTTTTCTCATAGATAATGAGAATAAGAAATAAATTATTTGCATTATGATTACAAATAAACTATATGTAATTTTTTTCTCACTTTTTTTCTATATCCCTTATTGATGTTCTTGCATATGCATGATAAGGTAAAAATGGATAATGTCCTGAATAACAAATTAATATATATATATATTTTTGGGAAATAAATAATTCATATATCAAATATAGCAGATTTACAACTTTAAAATGTTTGCATCACTAGGAATCATGTTGGTTAGTTATAAATCATTGAATGATTATATTATATGAAAGTTTTATTACTGTGTTTTTATATGAATACGATAATATAAGAAATTAAATTATGTCATATGGTAACAAGATTCTTGATTGTTTATATTCTTATAATGTTTCAATATATTTTCTTATTAAAATGATAAGATGATTTGGATAATATCATTTATCTCAAATCTTAAAATAATACCTTGTATATAAAAAAATATGCACTAATATTTTCTCTTAAATTGTAAAATTACAAAAAGTTCTTTGTTTAGAATTTGAGGGTTTATAAATGTCATGATTATATTTAATTTAATCTCATTAAAAGAAAATTAGATGTTAATAAATTGTATAAGTTTATTATGTAGAATATTATAAATTATTTGAATTTAGAATAATTTATTTTCAATAATGATATTTAGAATTTTAAGAGGCAAAATATTTAGTTGGATGTGTAAGGATCAACATAGGAGTCATTGGGAGCTTGTATTGATCTATAAGTTATTTTATGATCACTAATAAGTTTAAATATGAGTATGCTATATGTGACAAGTTTATAGATTTACTTAATGATAAAGAATAGTTGGATGCAATGAAAAATATTTGTAATCGCATCAATATAAAAATATATGATTATTTGATGTATAATTAAAAAAATATATTTTGACTTACATTGTTGAAATATAAATATAAATTTTTTTGATATTTACACGAAGAAACTACCTCCAAAGTTAGAGGCCTACTTGCAATGACTCTGTCTATCGTGCTTATGATCATTGTCCTGGTAGCGCAAACTACATGTGCTTACCCCTTGTCCTAAGAAGTTGTCACACAACATAAAGATAATTATTATATTAAAAAATATAAAAATTCTTGTTTAGTAAGTCAATGATTATGATAAGACATTCTTCGAGATATAAAATTTACATATCTTTAAATTTTATTGTTCAAAGATTTCAAATTGCATACAAAGCATGATGAAACTTTTTTCCTGACGAAGATTTTAGAGGAAGATGTTTATATGTTGTAACTTTTTTTTTTCTGATGATGATAAGATTCCTTGTAGTATTTGAATTTCATAAAGTTTATAAATTATTCTTTAGATGTTGTCCTATTACGTTTTCCAACAAGTTTACCTATTTAAGTGGAGGAAGGTAGGAGCTTTCAATTCTTTGATGCTCAAGAAGCACCACGGGGAAGAGAGAGAGAGAGAGAGAGAGAGAGAGAGAGAGAGAGAGAGAGAGAGTTAATATTTGGTGTTATTGAAGGCAAAATTATATAACACTATTGACCTGGAAATCATATGTATAAAGACTGGCTGTTTGTATCTTATATGAAATATATTATTCTCAATACAAGTTATTCATAATGGGCCGGGTAATCCACATTTGATATACTGGCTTATTAAAATTTGACCGATTTATCAGATGTGAATTCTGTAAGCTCCAGTCGACAAGAATGCGGTACTTATTCAATATCATTCATCAGAACATCATGCCATGACATAAGATGTGTCACTAATACCCAAACCATGGGGCCCACAATGATAGTCTACAGTAGAAGTTGCCATCCTTAGCTAGGTCCACCTACACCCAAAGAATACTTGATTATGATTTCGATACTAATTGCACCGAATACCTTGTTCCTTTGAATGAGGTGTGAAAACAACACTAGATATAATTAAGTGAGAAAGAAAAGAGTTCTAAAATTCATAGTGATGGATGGTCAAAGGAGGATCTCTCTCTCTCTATATATATATATATTATTGGAAAACATGATCCAAGCATTAACGCATCTGTGAAGTTAGATTTCTATAAAAACAACTCAGAAATCCCTATTCACTGATAGTAGGCATGAAACAGAGTAGACAACTACCCCTATATATATATATATATATATATATATATATATATATATATATATATATATATATATATATATATGAATCAGAGTATCATGGGACACCTCTAGCGTCAAACGAGGTTAGACATGCCAAAGGAATCTGATTATATTTTTCCATTTTTTGGGCTTATGGAGGGGGGTGACACCGATGTGATTTGAACCTAGACTGCCCGTCAAACGGTCTAGGCCCCATCCCACCAAGTCAAACCCTTTGGAAAGGTTTCCATCCAAAGGGCATGATCCTTGTAGGGCATGTCCTGATAAAGGTTCTACTTTAGGGCAAGGTATAAGGGCAGAAGGATCCAGTGATGCCATTCCATTGTGTGGTGTGGACCCTAACCACTCCCATCATCACTAAATGATCTGAAAAGATACCCTGAAAAAAGATAATGCAGCCATAAGAAAGGGCCAATTGAAAGAGCACATTATTGTTCTGTTTAAAGTATGTCCTTTGTGTAGGGTGGGGCTGAGGGCCTTACCAATTGCAGCATGAAGTGGGAATAAAGCAGCCAACTATTGAGATGGTGATTGCCCAACTGTTGAGGTTAACAGGTTGGATTATGTAGGTACAGTTTGGGTCTGATCCAAATCAAAGTTATTTATCTATCATATGGATCAAGATCCAGATTCACGACTTCAATAGATATTTGGTTTGATTTTCTAAACTAACAAACAAAAACATGTCTTTCCCAGCATCTCTCAAAGTCATACGAATCTCCCTTGTTGAGACCTTATTAGTTTTTGCTATTTAGATAAATCAACAGGGCTTCTACAATTTGTAAGATGATTGGGTCTAATTCCAATTGGATCCAATCCATTTCAATGTCTCATATGAACAGGATACACAACTTGTGAAAGCCTTGAAGAAGGTCCATGGTGTAGGGACCTCTCATAGTGTACCTCTTATGAGAACATTATCTTTATGAGACCTGTGGGAATGACACTCTGCCCATACTGGATGAGATCATTACCCATATGTTTTGGACCCGACCCGTTACAAGAGGGTTAAGTTTTTTTTTCCCTTTTTTTTACTGATATGGCCATGATTTCTTACTTATTGCTGGACAACTCAACCAGTTTAATGAGACAATTCCAAAAGCTGCATACAAAATGAGACAAACAGAGAAAATGTGTCCAATATGATGGCTTCATTCCAAATCTGCAACATTTTTCTTAAGGGCGCGTTTGCTTGTCACTGAAGCACGCCCTTTTCCGTAGAAATTGAATCGGACCACCCCCACGAGAACTGAATCAGTGGAAAGGAGGTCCAGCTTGTCGGGAGCTGCTCCCATGTTTGTGTTGCATTGTGGGGGCCGTGAAAATGGCACAGGCCCCTATGGTTTTCTGCAAAAAATTCCTATTTTCCGTGAAATGCAAATGGGCCCAAAAGAAAAAATCAAACCAAAAAATCTTTTTCATGATTTTTTTTTCTATGTTTGGTGTTGGTGGGAAAGCTTCCCGCTTATTGCTACAGTTGATCTAATACGACACTAATTGGAATTTTCATAGCTCTCTCTTTGCATAAACAATGCTGTTTGGCTGAAAAATATTCTTGACAACATTTAAATTGTCATTAATATTTTTCTCAGGGTGTACAGGTGCCTTTAACTGGTGGGGCTTTGTAAGGGCTTCAGGGTGGGAGATTCCACTCAGGGTTTACCTCGCAGGGAGGTGTGTCCATTAAGTGACCTGGTTCTCAGTGAGGGTTATTCGTCATTAAAAAAAAAGTGTCATATTAGGGTGTGTACATAGTGACAAAAGTTAAAAATTCAAAAACTTGTGAAAATTTGATTTTTTTTCATAAATCTTGCATTTTTTGGCAAAATCTCGGCAATAAAAAATAAATTTTATAAGAAAATATTAATAAAAAACCTTTAAGAATAAAAATGCATGTTTTTTCACGACAAATAGCCATTTAAAGCATAAAGATTGCATTTAAATTATTGTATTTATGTTTTTTAATAAATCTTATAATATTTTGAAAAATCTTGCAAGAAATTGCCGTTTTAAATTCAGGTAATTTCTCGCGATATTATCACGAGATTTTCATAAATCTCGCAAAATTTGTCACTATGGGTGTGTGTAGTTAATGTGCTTCACATAATACACTTTATCCAAACATAAACAAAGGCAAACAACTTTAGGTAAGACTTCCTTTTCCCACTGTGAACAAGACACAAGAGATGGACGAACAAGGCCTTTGACCCCAAGATAACATCAACCATTAAGTCATTATGTCACATTATGGGGCCTATGGTAGGCCCCACATAAAGACAGTCATAACGATTGATGTAATTCATGCATCAATGCAAATTAAAAAAATGAAGTGGTTGGAAAAAAGTGAATCCTAATCTTTATTCTTTTTGAGGAGGACATTAAAGATTAAAATCAAATGGTAATAATAAAATAATGATAATAATAATATAATAAGAAAAAAGAAGTATTTTTTATTTATAATTTTAGATATTATTTTATAGTTTTTTTTTTTTAAAATTGAGGCGTACACTTAGTTTTTTTTTGTGGAGCGCCTCGCTCGGTAATAAGCTTATAAACAAAAATAAGGTCCTCAATAAAGGGTCTAGAATTTACCAAGGATGCACATGGGGGTAGGTCAAGTTAATGATTGACCAAAATGAAGCATATTTTTGTTTATTACATAGAAAAAATGCACTTGATATTCAAAACCTGATCAACTTAGTCTTGACCTGCAGTTGGGGCTGAAAACACGGATCGGATATGATCATATTTGATCCTAGTCCAGCATGCTATTTTCAAATTTGGATCCTTTAAGTAAAACCCGAATGTGCATTTGTATATTAAACTCGAATCCGAACCTCATACCATACTTAAAAATCTGGTTCAAGTCTGATTCCACCTGAGTCCGAACCAAACCCGACCGGTTGACACCCCCAACGCCTCCCCTGATGAGTGGTCCGGAGTGCATGTATGTTGGCTCCCGTGCACAGCTGAAAAGAGGAAACCAGGCGGGGAATGATCGACGGAGGGGAGGTGCATACGTGGACGTGGACCCCACATCAGCATGTCCTGGGTTCCCTGCTGGCGTGGCAGAGTTGGCATTATCCTATGCCAATTGGTCCACAAAACTCAGTTGCGGAGGAGGGTAGTTACGTAACTTCCCTCCCTGCCTTACGTCCACGTTGATCGTCAACGCCAGATTGGCAGGGAGGCGTTCACTCCCTCCGCCATAATAGAGGGAGAAACATACGTGGGTCCCACAAGAGCAAAAATCGAGTTGGCATTGCACGTTGCCAACTGGACCTCCTTCTCGGTTACACAACTGCTCTCCTTGCCTTGCACCCACAATCTTGGTCACCGGACGGAAAACTGAGGTCGGCCAATTGCCGGAATTGGCCGAGGCATTGACTGCAATGGGGTCGGATTTTGATTCTAATCAAATCGGGTCCACTATAAGAAAAACCATACCCGGACCTGATAAAAACTACATGAACCAAACCCGGTAAAATCATATATATATATTTATCATTTTTACATTGAAAAATTACAGGTCTTAATTGGAACTCGGGTTGTATTCAGGTCCATGTATTAATCGGACATTCGGGTCCGGACTCGGGTCTTAATAAAGTCTTATTAATTATCACCATACCCGGACCCTATACGGTTTGGTTCGGGTCGGATCCGGGTAAATCAGGCCCGTTACACCCATACTCCAAACTCCTCTGTTGTCACAAACTGGGATAATTTGATGCTCACAGACCACCAGGCCCTATCCCTCTCTCTTTAGGAGTATCAAACTGATCAACCCATTTCTAGCTTAGTGCAAGTGGATTCGTCTTCGAGCTTGGAAGACTCGAACCAAGAAGAATCAGCAAGTGGTGAGTGCAATGATTCTACCCATACTCCGGCAAGGGCGGCCACCTTAGACGTGAAAAGTTTTGGGTCAGACATGAATCAGGATCTTGGATTCCCTCTTTGTAATTTGTTTTCCACTTTTCTAATTAATAAACAGGTAGGGGTCTGCCTAACCCACCTTTCTCTGCCCCAAAAAAAAAAAGACCAAAGTGAAAAGAACATTATGTAAAGTGCAAAGTAACAAAGGCATGCTTCAAATCCATTTAACTGTACTCTTTGAAGGCTTCAATTGGGTTGGTTGGACTTGGGCCTCTTTGTTCTTCTACTTTCAAGTCCTAGTGTACTTTGTTTTAACAAGTCTAGAAGAGAATGAGGAGAGGCTTTTAGAGATTTTTTTTATTTTTTATATTTACTCAAAGAAACCACCCCCAAGATCAGAAACCTAGCCGCGCGCCGGTTCTGCCTACCGCACTTACTGGCGCTGTCCTGCAGTGTAAAACTCTGTGAGCTAGGGAGGGTTGAACTGGTGAAAATGCTCAAATCTAAGTCAGGTGGGGCTTCACTGGGTCTGGTCTGTTGAGAGTTGGGAGTCTTCAATTGGAGTTTAGAATGACAAGAGTTTGTAGCACGGGGCTGATGATTCACATGATTAGGTCAACCCAGCCCAGCAGTGGATCTCTAGTTTTGCTGATTGTACTCTCCAAGTCAACTTAAATTTTTTAAACTCAAATTCATCACTTTAGACACATGTTAATCCCAATAGTTAAGGCTTTGAATGACTGAAGAACGCTGGACCTTGAGGTCTTATTTATGCATCACATTGGACATGATAGGATCCAAAGTCCAACTCATCCAAGTGAGGATCTCCTTGACACTTGGGGTATGTTTGTGAGCCTTGCAATGGGGATGGAAACATGTCCAATGTGATGCCGAGAAATGCCAAATTGCTTGCCGGTGAAAAGTTGGGGCTTTCTAGGGGAAATGAGCACCTATTCGCATTATATATAGTAACCTGCTTGACAGCCACTCATCTTGGCATTTCTCGAGATAGGTGCGGTGTCCATCTCATGAAAAGTTGAGATGGATGGTCATCAGCAGTGGAACAGAATGCTAAGCATGCAGCGCTGCTGCAAAATGGGGATATTTCTGCGGCACACAAATGCCCCCCCTGAATCCCAAGAAACTAAGCATGGAATTCACCTTAGCAAGGAGGCCATTAGCTCAAGCAGAAACCTGCAAACAATATAAATCCAGATCCAAATCAAATCCAACCCATTTAGACCTTGGCAATGATGCCTATCTTGTTTTTGTTTTGGTCCTACACCAGGTGCAACTTGGATTGCTGTGATTAAAAGGCTGACTAGTCATCTCGAAAAAACAACTCATAGTGATAATTACGGTATGATTAAAATAAACAAGGATTTAGAATTCTCTCAATTTTAGTCATGGATCTATTCTTGAGTCTCGGGAAGTTCTAACTTCTAACCAAAAGATTGAGACAAATATCTTTTTTTTAAGAAATAAGGAAAAAGAAAAATACTTGGGATGGTTCAATATTGGTAGGTAATGCTTACTGGTTACTGCTTAGATCAAGTACGGGTGTCCATTACGAGCAGGTGCAGGCACAGTAGAGAGAGAAACTCCTTGATTTCTTTCCTTTTCTATCTTCTTTCTCCTCTAGAGAGAGAAAAAAAGGAAAATTCTTTCTGGGTTCTAGGGAGGTAAACCCCCTCCCGTTTCTCTCTCTATCTCTCTTTGTGGGGTTTTCTTTTTTTGTTGCTTTCTTCAAGTTTGATAGAGTGAACAGAGTTGTGTTCTTCTCCCCTAGATATAGGTTGCACTTTGTATCTGTTCTTGTTTTGGTGGTGATCTGATTTGTTGGTCTTATAGTTCTTTTTTTTTTTACTTTTTTTGGGTTGATATTGAGAAGGAGCTCTGAAGACAATTGGGGTACTTCCCTTTGGTTCTTTATAGGATACATTTTTTTGTTGGGTGTTATGGAATGTAGTGATCTGGTGATGGGTTTCGTTTTCACGAGTACTATAGTTGATCTGATTTTGTGGGTCATCGTTATTTTTGTGTTTTTGATGATCTTGGTGTTGGTGGTGTTGTTCAATTGCGGGGTCTTGTTTCTTTCTTCGGTGAAGAGAAGAAGATCTTCTGTTGTGATTTCAGTTTGTTCTTTGCTGTTGTCTTCTGTTACAGAAGATCCTGGTCTGGGTTCACTTGTTTGGTTTGATTTCGTGAACAGTAGTAGTTTGTCTCAGGTTATCTTTGTTTCTGAATTCCAGTGGTTTTGGTTGACTTGGATTTGGTTCCTGTCTGTACTGGATATGTTGTTTCTGGGGAGCCTCAAAATGGGGTTAAATGAACGAAGTTTGGTTTGTATTGTTGATTTCTGGTTGAATTTCATTGATTTTTCAGTTAAAAGGATCATGACTTTTCGTTCGTAGGTCACTGCCTTTATAACTTTTGAATGATCTAGACTTTTATTGGTTTTCTTTTGTTGCTGCTGGAATTCGATTAATTCAGTCCGAACGAGGACTTACTATGCCTTTTCTGCTATTTGCAAATACGTTTTTGGATTGAGTTTGCTTGATCCTATGTGGTTTTTGTTGTTGGGTTTGGTGAATCAGAGTGCTTCATTTTTAGCTAAGAGGACTAGATTGGATTTTCACATGTTTGGATGCTAGCTTTGACTCGAATACGTTGGATTTCTTGATTAGTTTTCACTGTTATGTTTATTTCTTACTGTTTCCTTTTGATGTTATTGTTGCAGGTCAAGATAATTTCAGTTTGGCATTAGTCGGGTTTTTTTTTCCCGAGTAAGTTGCGGATCTCTTCCTAAGAATCATGACTAGGGAGCTTGTTGAGATTCAACCTACTGAACTCAAATTTACTTGTATGTATTCAATTGTATTTTTCTCAATTGGTTATCATTACTTCCAGTGCAAGTTGATATTACTGTGGCCATGATCCAAAGGGAAAAAATACTTAGATGAAGCTATTTGTTTATTTGTGAATTTCTAATAATTTGGTAGATCTTGCGAGATTTATACTGAAGCATTTTGTGCATTCTAGTGGATTGATACCATTACATTTTACTGAAACTCCAAAGCGGTGGCTTCCACATAGATTGAATTTCCTAGGAGTGGCTACTGTCCAAAGTAGATATTCTTGCTAATGTCAGTTCTTATCTGGTTCACGGGTTATTTTTTTTTAATTTCTGATAATTTGATCAGTGTGCAGAATCATTGCTGACACGTTTCATTAAAGAAATTGGGCTATTATTACACAGGAAGCTTGTATTGTACTTATTTTTGGCAACCAGCCCTTGTGGGTTGTTCCTTTGAAGTGAAATATTGGCCTATCAATGTTCAGAATGAAGCTCAATAGACTGCAGAGTGTTGCTTCTAATTGTTTCTTAGAAACCTTGAACATATTTTGCTCCTGTATGGAGAGATCGTCAATATTCTGCATAGGCAATCTATTGTTGATTTCTTTTAGGCATTTGAACAATTTCATGCTATAGTCATTGATATAAATCATCAAATTACATTGGAAGAACAATGTTTTTTCCATACTTGTGAAGGATTTCCTCTCTTCATGGTCAAACAAGTTTGATCAGATCTTCTCATCTATGGACCAGATAGTTTATTCTTCCAATTTGATGTGAAAAATTTATATCAATCTAATGATAGCATTAAGTGTTACATGTGCGTCATGGTTTGAATTTTGTTATCCCAGTGGGTGGACCTCCTTCGAGTCAAAATAGCTATCCCAACTGTTCAATCAAGGTCTGTTGCAAAGCATAACTTATAGGATGGGATTTTAATATAGATGCGGCAACTGCTCGGAGTAGATGAAGTCTGTGATACGACAACTGATTCAATACAATGTCTAACCCTGTGATACGAGTCATTTTGTAGTTTCAGGTCCTAGTAAAGTATTTCAGATCTGATGGAAATGTTTTGTCAGGCTAAGGTTTGTGGCAACTCCGGTGATGTCTGTCTATTGCTATAATTCTCAAATCTATGTTAGAATTTCTACTTTTTAGCAAATAGATGTTTTGTTCCATCTCAGTTGTTATTTGGAATCATGTTTTGAACTCTTACATAGATCATGGTTACCTGAAGCTTCTTGCTGCATGGGGAAACTCATTTCCCTGGAAGCTCGATTTGGAAGCGGGAAACTCCCCGCTTCTCCGAAAGGAGGAGATGCTTTGGGAAACCCGCTTCCAAAATATGGGAAACTCAATTCCTTTTAGTGGAAAGTCCACTTCCTCTTTGTTTCCCAAATCGATTCCCTTTCATGTTCTTAAAGTTTCCTTCTCGCTTGTCACTTCTCTCTCACATTTTTCATATTAGAAAAATATAATTTTTTTATAATAAGCTTGCATATTGGTTTTATATCGTATATATTTGTGTTCACGTCATTTCTTACTTGTTTCTGCCGGTGCTTCATATTGCTTTCTATGTGTTTCCTTTTATATTTTTCATGCACTTACATAATCGCTTTGTAATCACTTCCCGCTTCCCGCTTCATACTACTTTTTAACGCTCGCTTCCGCTTCACGCATCACTTCTCGTATCCATTTCGTTTACTGGTAACTATGATATAGATTAGCAGGGAAGTAAGAGTTATTTGATTATGCTTCTTCTATTACAACTTTTTTTTTTAAATTGTAGCTCAAATTTAATTCTGTAATGAAGCTATCAGCATACCTTAGGGAGTGTGTTGCTTGTGCATGCATGCACAGTTTCTTGATAGTGTGGTTGTATGTCATTTGCATTGAAGTTTCTTTCTAATTTTGTAGATTAGTTTTTTTGGTTTGATCTGTATATCCATATGTGCTAAAATTTGAAATTCTTTCTTGTTGCATAGTTGAGCTGAAAAAGCAAAGTTCCTGCTCTGTTCAGCTGTTTAACACTTCTGACAAATATGTTGGGTACAAGGTCAGGACTCTAATTATTTGTATGAAATTTCAGTTTTCACTTATAGTGTTGCAAATGTCAAACTTTTGCTCTCAAAATATGAGATTCATGTATTTGTGTCTATTGCCTCACTAGCTTATAACAAAGTAAAATCTCTCTCTCTCTCTCTCTCTCTCTCTCTCTCTCTCTCTCCACATGCATGCACATTGCACACACGCACACACACAAAATGTTCTAACCATAATTTGTCTTGGCAGGTTAAAACTACAAGTCCAAAGAAATATTGTGTGCGTCCAAATATTGGCGTCGTCTCACCACACTCACCATGTGAGATTATAGGTAGGTTTTGCCATTAGAGCATTGGATTGTTGAAAGCTCTGGGATAATAAGCCACTGCCAGCATGTTTTATCTGATGATCCATTTTTCCACCTCACATACCTTGTGATAGATTTGCCTTGTCCCTTTTTGTCTTTCTTGTAAGTGTGTTTTTCAATATTTCTTTATGCACATTGCAACAGTACATGTTCCGTTCTTCAATATGTCAGGATGGTTCTGTGTTCACCATCTTTGGCCTCCCAGTTTTATCCTGTAACGGGCTTCACACTATATAGATGTTTGTGTTGTATGTTGTTTGCGTTAACCTTGGTTTTCAATCTTTTAGTTACAAGGCAAGGTCAGGAAAATGCTCCACCTGATATGCAGTGCAAGGACAAGTTCCTTGTTCAAAGTACAGTTGTCCCACAGGGGACCACCGTCGATCAAATTTCTCCAGAACTGGTGAGTTTTCATAGTCTTTTAAAGCATTCATCTTTTGGTTTCAGATTTGGTGAGTTTTACACCATTATCTTTGCAGTTTGCAAAAGAAAATGACAGAATTATTGAAGAAAAGAAGTTGAAGGTGGTCCTTGTCAGCCCTCCCCAATCTCCAGTCTTGCAACCTATTAATGGTGTAATAAAGCAGGATCCTATTTATGAAGTTTTAAAGCCAAAAGAACTAGTTCATTCTTCTAGTGAAGACAGTCCACCACCATCACAGACTGTAAGATATCCATTTCCTTTCTGTACCTATCATACTTAAAGCATGCATGCTTGGTGTTCTTTTGACCTATAGGCCATACAGAATCACATGACACATTTATGTGTTATGGGATTGTGTAGCGCATGCACAGACCCACAACTTATCCTAGGACTAGAGTTCTTCAATAGAAAACCAAAGGAAAGTACTATGACCTTTTCAAGAATAAAGTTTGGCTGCTAATGAGCCAAGATTGTGCTGTTCAAGCTCGGCTCATACTAGCTCAAGCTCAGGATGGATATCATGATGAGCTGAGCAATGTGTGTGTGTGTGTGTGTGTGTGTGTGTGATTAGGTTGCGACAATGAAAATCGAATCCCATACCAACTATTTGTGAACCATATGCTGTGACCATCTGTGCAATACTATATGACATAAGCAACACACACACATGTGAGAGAGTAACAGTGGATGGGATGTAAGCATTGAATGGGCGGACCCACACCATGCATCCGCCCAAAGGGCCTTTAGTGCAGTCCCGCTAAAGACCCTTTTTGTGCAAATAAAGCGTGCACTGTTGATCGTGCACGCACTTGTCTGACCACTGCATCCACTGTTTGGACGTTCACCAATACTCCCATTATATATATATATATATATATATATATATATATATATATATATATATATATATATATATAATAGAAGGCTCATACACAAGCTACTTTAGCCTTATCATTACTTACGTGTTAGTAAACCTCATACTTTTCCTGGATGAAATGTTTTCATACTTGGAGAATGTCTTCTGCTATACTGGTGGAAATGGATGGTTCTATTAATGCTGATTGGTTCTGAGTAATCGTGCCCTTTTTTCCTGGCAGGTATCAAAGGATGTTGAGGAACTAAAAGCAAAGCTGAATGAGGTCAGCTAATTGAATTTTCTTCTTGCTTTTTGATGGCTTTGTTGAACAAAAATTACTGTCATCATTCATATGAAAACTCTGCAATATATTAATAAAACTATTTAGGTTATGCAAATATCAGGAATGCACAACTAATTACATGGGAAAAAAAGGAGGAAAAAAACTAATTGATAATACTCAATAGGCTGACATTTGAATCTTGCTTAAAGGGAAAAGCCTTTGAATCACCTACTTTCCTTTTTTCTCCCAGTAGTCTTTTCATGTCCTGTTCAAGATGTGTATGGAGCTCAAATTTTAAATGTCAGGGTTTTTCATTTTTGTACAAACTTATATCTTGTCTGGAAACAACCTTTTACGAATACAGTGGTTAGTTTAAACTTTTGGCTTTGCGTGTTCTGAAAGAATGTTTTGTGCAAAATCAAGTGGCTTTATCTGCCAGCCTGGCAAACTTTGAAGTGCTCTCAGCCACTGTCATGGTTATTTTTTCTGCTCATTATTTTGCAGCATGCTGCAAGTTAGAAAAACTTGAAAATAAGGTCTCAAAATCTGTACAAATTGTTTCAAACACCTTGACCCACCATTTATGAAATGTCTTATAAGCTAGAAGAGGGATCTTAGAAGACGAAGGGCAGCATTTCGAAAATACATACAATTCTTCTTCTTTTCCTTCAAATGTCCAACTTGCAGTAATGATTCTTCTTCTTTGACATCTTTAGCTCTGCCATTCAGTTTGGCGTTAATTTGAGTGTGATTGGATCTTTCAGGCTGAGAAAATAATCACAAGCCTAAGAGAAGAAAGAAGTGTGATGATTCAGCAGCACGATGTGTTGCAACAAGAACTTGTAACTTCACTTATCTCCATTTCAAATTGAACCACAATTTTTGCTTACTGATTAGTTTGCTGCTTGCTTTTCTTCCCTTCTTTTTCTCTTTCAGTGGTTCTAACCTTTTATTTGACATGACTTGTTTGTTTTTCTCTAGATGCTAGCCAAGCAGAGAAGAAACAGTCAAGTTCGAGTGGGTTATCCATTTCTGTTTGTTTGCTTTATTGGCTTTCTAGGATTAATGTCTGGATACATGTTATGCCGCTAAGACACTTCCCGTCCAACGTCTTTCTACAACAAAATGAAAATTTGGTAGAGTTTTTGTCTTTAGTTAATATTTAGCATTAGAACAAAGTGCCCTTTCTAGGTAAATACAGGCGGGGCTATAATTCGTCTGTACATATAGATGGTGATTTTTCTGTGTTTTATCTGAGGTTGCTTATGTAAAAATGCAGAACATCTGCAGTTTGAATAATAAGAAATTAGAGGAAGGTTTTGAAGAGCTAGGGTTGGGTTTGTTTTGATATTGTGTTGCTAACTTGCTTCTAAGTATGGCAAAAGCTTCATTTAGATTAAAAAAATGTGAAGGCATGAATGATGTTAGTCTTATATTGTTTTCTCCTGCTGTATCATGTTTGGGCATGAAGTCCTTAAGTTCAAATCTCAGTTTGAAGATTGCCTTGGATAATATGCACTTGTTTAACTTGGCTTAGCACATTTACATGGAGAATATTTTCACCTTGAGAAGCTACTTGGATGATCAGTTGGACCAGCTAAGCCTTCCTTTCTCGTTTGGGTTTCTCTCATATCTTTAGGGGAAATAATGTATTTTGGATTTGCAAACGTGTGAAAACAATTAAGGCTGTTTGGGACTGGATTTGAAAGGGAGATGGGAGGGCTGTTTGGGAGCCCTTACCACCGTGGCTGTTTGGGAGCCATCTCCTCATTCCAACTACATCCTCACTGAGGATGAAGTTAACGACTCCAGTCCCATCACCCGTTTTCATAGCCACTCATCACCCCTCTCATCTAGGCTCCCGAACAGAGCCTAAAGTATGACAGGTTGGGTGGTCGTGTCCTCAACCCGGAGATTTACCTCACAAGGAGGCGGGGCCATTAAGTGACCCGGTTCTTGGTGAGGGTTTTCCTTCTCATAAGAAAAAGGAAATACTATGCATTCTTAGTATGGTGGGAAAAGGTTACATTCTTACTATACATCACAAAAGTACATGCTGCTTCCAAAGCATGAAGTGACAAATTTGGCTCTTGGATATGGGAAACTGTAGGGCTACCTGACGTGATGTCTACACCCAGAGCAACCTTATGGAGGACTCTCTCTTTTTCTATGAGCAACCTTATGGAGGACTCTTTTTTTTTCTATGCCCACCTTGTTCTGCAAGGTGGCTTCTTCCCTGATCACTTCACCTTGCCTTATGTCCTCAAGGCATGTGCTGCCCTTTTGGCTAGTGCCGGGTGAGGGGTTCACGCCTTTGTGGCGAAGAGTGGCCTTGTTTGGTGTTGCCTTTGTGCAGAATTCGTTGGTTGATTTGTTTACTAAATGTGGGGATATGGAATCTGATTTGCGGGTTTTTCGCAGTATCTAAGACCCCCATTCGACATCGTTCAATATTTTGATCGGGGGGTGTTGGTGCTGGGTTGCGGGGATATGGTGAGTGCCCGCAGACTGTTTTATGAAATGCCTAAGAGAGATGTTTCTTGGAACACTATGTTGAGTGGGTTATGTTAGGGCTGGTGACTTGGTGGGGGCATGCTGGGTGTTTGGGGAAATGCCTGAGAGGAATTTGGTGTCTTGGAATGCGATGATTGCTGTATGTGCACAGAATGGAAGGGGTGAGGATGCTTTGATGGTGTTTTCAGAGATGAGATCGAATGTGAAAGGAGATATGGCTACCATGCTGACATTCATGTCTGTTATATCTAACATGTCAAATTCAAACAATGTGGATTGGGCAGTTGATCTTGTTACGGGATCATAATTTGCTAATTCAGTTTCAACTCTAGAGCTGTTCCGAAGGATGCAATTGGAAACTGTTAAACCAGATGCCCTGACCATGGTCAGTGTGCTTTCAACATGTGCTCAGCTGGGTGCACTGGGCTTAGGTGAATGGGTTCATAACTATGTTAAGAGAAATGGGATATATATGGATGTGTACTTGGGGATTGCATTAGTTGGTATGTATGCAAAATGTGGAGACTTGAACGGCAAACGTAGTGCCTTCAATAAGATGCCACAAAAGGACATGGCTACATGTAATGCTATGATAGGATTAGCCATGCATGGCCATGGCAATGAGGCCCTTGAGATCTTCTCAATATGGAGAAAGAAGGGTTCTAGCCAAAGTACATCACTTTTGTTGGGTTATTGAGTGCATGTAGCCATGAGGGCTTGGCGTCTCATGGTTTGAATCTCTTCAACTCCATGAAAACTAGATACAGAATTATGCCTGTTATAGAACATTACGGCTGCATGGTTGATCACTTGGGACGGGTCAGATGTCTCACTGAGGCTCGAGAGTTCATAGAGAAAATGCCAATTGAGCTTGATTCATTCATATGGGCAGCATTGTTAAGTACATGTAGGTTTCACTACAACCTCGAGCTAGCAGAAGAAGAAACAAAACATCTCATTACGTTAAGCCAGCAGCACCATGATGTTTATTACGTCCTCTTGTCTAACATCTATGCTAAGGCTGGCAAGTGGGAGGATGTTGCTAGAGTGAGGGGAAGCATGAGATCACGAGGTGTTCGAAAGACACCCGGTTGCAGCGTAGTTGAAGTAGAAAATTCTGCTTTTGAATTCACAGCTGGAGACAGGTTGTACCCACAATGTGCTGAGATCTATGCAAAGTGGAATGAGTTCACTAAACAGCTGAAGCCAATGGGCTACTCATCTGATACCAGTACTGTCTCAAGGGACATACTAGAGGAGGAAGAAAAAGAACAGGCATTGTATAGACAGTGAGAAGTTGGCAATTTCTTTCGCACGTATCACCACTGAGCCTGGAACACCTATTAGGATAGTGAAGAACCTTAGAATATGTGTTGATTGCCATCAAGCTATTGAGCTCATCTCTGCACTTGTCGGCCGGGAAATAACCGTAAGAGATCAGAACCGGTTCCGCCATTTCAGGAAAGGACAGTGTTCATGTAAAGGCTATTGGTAAGGGTAAATTCAACTGCCTGGAGATAAGTGCAAGGTTTAGGGTTAGGGTGCTTGGGTGACAGTAATATAATGGATGGTGAGCCCAGGAGTCATCCTTGTGGATCTCCAATCTATCTTGATCTGCCTGACCCAATATTGATCTGTGGGAGTTTGAGTTAGCATTTATGGGCGTATTGTGTACAGAGGATATGTGATTCATTTTGAAAGGTATCCATTGATTCCATATTTGGCATATCTTTGATTAATCCGTTCCCATCCCTATTGCCATAGGTGCAGATGCATAAGATATCAAGTATTCACTTTGACCATGATGAGAACATTCACAATATGTGCTGCAAAACTCATAAAGAGTTGCTGCCTCTGGTGTTGAAGAAAATACAGAAGTGGAGAGCTGTCATGAATCTTTCCAGTTAGTGAATTTGGAAGCTGTAAAAAGTTCTTGTAATTGTATTAATCAATCAGCCAAGACATCTCTGATTCCATACTGCAACTAAGCTCCATAAAGTGACGGTTGGTGCACTTCCATTCATTCACAATCAAGAGGAAGCATCACTTTAGGTTCTTAGTTTATACATCACCATGATAAATAAATCATATGTTTCATTAACCTGTACTGATTCAGTTTCTCATTTCAGAAAACTGATTCATAAGTTAACACAATTACATATTTAGAAAAGAACAATACCATATGGATCATGATTTCACTGATAATCAATTAGTTCCAGAGTTCGTGCAATCTTGCTCATAGTGAAATTACTCTATCAACCACCTAAAAAGAGGATGGACACAACTGATCGAGGGGGGAAAAGGAAAAAAAGAAAATGATATTCGTTCAGAGGTTTCCTCAAACAATTGGGATGTTTACCAAACTGCAATATAAGCCTGTACCGATAGTTTTGGACGCCTAAGATGCAAACTTAAAGATGGGTCATCTTTGAGCTAACTCAAATCAACACATGATGGTATTTTCCTTTACATTTGTTTTTATGAAAGCTTTAACTTTTCTCAAAAAAGAAAAAGAGGTTGGAGTTAGCATTCAAAGACACCTGAAGCTATGGTCAACGCCTTTGATAAGAGAAAATGGGTGGCACAAATTAAAAAAAGCAAACCTCCCATCTGCGTGGAGTCAATATGCCAAGAGATGAGCCCTCCTTGTGGGACGGGCCTAACATCTCACTTTCTTTCTCGCTTATACTTATACTACAGTCGATTGCACCTGCAATCCAGTTGGGATCTCATGATACAAGTTCTGATTTAATCTATTCTAACCTCATAGATGTATTCAGCATACTTGATTTAGTAGGAATCAGCCCTTAAATCGTGTTTTTTGACTAAAAAAATATGTTTTTAGGAGTTGGAAAAGATCGATGCTTTCATCAACATATCATTAACCTTTTTTTGTCATAATGCAAAGTTTCTTTTAACATCATTTTTTTTCACCTCAAACTTAATATTCATCACTCATGAAGCCATATCTGATCTTTCTTACAACCAATAACATTGATACAACTTGCGATTTTTGTAGCCCGTGCCCAATATTATACTAAGTTAGATATGATATTGATATGCTTAGAGAAAACAAAGAAGAAAATAACCACAAGACGAGAATTTTATGTGATTCAAAAATTGCTTACATCCACGAGGATAGTATCGATAGTCTTTATTAATATAATCAATTACTGATACAAGAGAGAACAAGTAACATCACAAACGAGAACAACCACACTAATCGTTCGACCCACCAAAAGGATCGATGTGTGCATCCCAAACCTTCCTTTATCACAAAAAGTTGATATCCTATCTCTCACACTTATCTCAAAATCCAAAAGAAGCCCCAAACATCGGTGAACCACCCAAGAGAGCAAAACCACCAACTTTCAGCACCAAAAGAGATATACCTTCTTTTTTCTCTCTCTCAAGCCAAGAAGTATCTCTCCACCTTTACAAAAGAGGTTACATTCGCTATTTATAATTTCCAAAAGTAAAGTCCTTATCCATCAAAGAATCTCATATGGTTTATATTTCTCATCCCAAAAGAAACTTCTTTATGTGGCAAGGTGAGTCTTGGTCCACTGAAGACTCATTCAAACCACAATCAACAAAATGATGATTATGATTGATCACGACTACAGATAAGAGGAAGTCTTCTAAACAAATGGAGAGAGAGAGATTATAAACAAGATAATAGGCAAGTTGTAGTTATGAACCCCTATCAGCAAAAATATCTGGCCAAAAAAATTGCTTACAAAAAACACTCTAAACTTGACATCTAACAAAACCATACATAATGGACTATAGTTTAAAAACTCGTTGGGTCAACCCAATGACTCGATTGACTCGGCCCGAATCACCCAATCACTGGGTCAAAAACAAGTGCAAACTCATTTTGTAAAATACTCGGCCGAGTCACCGAGTTGACCTGGTCGAGTCATGAACGAGTCAGCCGAGTCATGCATATATATACATGTATAATATAATTTATATATAATTACATAAATTATATAAAATATAATATAAATATTATGTATATTATATATAAAAATATGGTTATACATATATTAATACATGTATACATTAAAAATATTATAAAAATATCATACAATGCATATTATATATAATATATTGATAAAATGCTATAAAATATACATAGTATATACATATATTTATATATTTTATATAAAATATAAAGTTAACATGACCCAACGGAGTCACCGAGATGGGTTACTCAAGGACGAGCCGAGTGATAAGTCAACGAGTTTTAAAACCATGTAATGGATAAATGTTGTTAAAATCAGTGGGAATCAACCAATTAAGATCAAATCGGTCCAAGGCTGATTCAATTCAATTTTGTAAATTTTTAAGGGGGTTTATATATATATATATATATATATATATATATATATATATATATATATATATATATATATATATATATATATTTTTTTTTTCCATGACACTTGTTGTTTGATGCTAAAAAAAGATCGATTTGATCTGATTCTGTGGTTTTTTTAAAGAAACCGATTCACCTAGTCAATCGATTTTAACAACATTGTAATAGACATACGTTCTTGAGGCCTCTCTAACACCAATTGCAGCAGCAGCTGCTTTGTGATTTTTTATTTCAAGAAGAAATGCAACATCAATCTTCTGATTGTGCACCCATTCCTCCCCAAACCCCTAAACCCTGATCAGATTTAATACCGAACCTGCATCCGATCAGCTAATCACATTTCATATGTAAGGGTGTCCGTCCCATTCAGGTTTGGTTCAGATTTGGATGTAAAATGCAGGTAGAAATTGGATGCTACCTGATCAGATGATAAAAATATTAAATCTGGATCTCAGTAGCTCATCAGGTACGGTTCACATGTAAGAGTTTATCCATGGATTTGGGTTCCATTCAGATTCGAAATTGCATTTGGATGAAAAAAAACTACATATTAAATCAGGCATAACCTGCTTTACTGAATCTGACTAAACATATTCAGATTCGGTTTCGATATGTGACCAACATCCCTATCAGGAAGAGCTGTGGCTGCTATTCGCAAGGTGCAGACAAGTAGTTGAGGTTTTATGTTGATCCTTAACATGTAAATTTGAATTTTTTAACATGTAATTGAAGAAAAACAGGGGTCGAATGAGATTGCTGGATGGTAAGATCGCACTATCCCATGAGGTCTAAGGTTCAAATCCCACAGGGTTATTTCCCAGTTTGCCTAGCAAAAAAAAAAGGAAAAAGGAAAACAAAGCAACTGCAGCAACTACCTTCCCAATTCCTGAAAGGCCTTCTCAACATATGCACTGGGACCAAACATGAAAATGAAAAGGAACACAAATGAATAAATTTCTTTAGACACTCAGTAATCAGTGGAAGTGATCATACAAATTTCAGTCAACTCCTGCTAACCTTTCAGTGCATAGGAGATTAACTTCATTTCTTGCTAAAATCGGTGAAGCCTGTGTATATCACCAAATTCTCTTTCCCCAAGTGCAATTCTTACATTTCACAGATAAACAAAGAATTAATGAAGTACACTTGAACATTTTGGATGATGAAGACCTGAATGTCAAGAGGCATAGACACCCTTGATTATCTAAAAACAAATGATAACACTACTCCCATACTCTAACATCCATATACACATGGTACAAGTGATGGATGTATTAACATTCAAGCCTGATAACACGAAAAAATGGAGCGCCTGCACAAAATGGAAATAACAGCTCAAATTTTTTAAAGAGACATGTTCTTATATATATGGGTTAAGATTTGCTCATGTCGACATTACCTACAAACGAGTTTTCTTTTTCTGTTTTTTTTGTTTTTCACGAAACTAACCTTACAGATGTGATCTACAAGTTTAGGTTAGTGGAAGTTGACTCTTAGATCTGTCCGATTACAATGTGTAGGCATGATTTTATGATCCTTGAAAAACCAACGACATACAATGTGTGATATTTTCTCAGCTCATAAAATCATGTTTTTTCATCAAAAACACATGACCCAAAAGCCGGTTACTAGCATTTGGACCATGCTGAATCCATGCATGAGGTCGGATTAGGTCAATATGACCTTCACATATGATTTCCAGCTCATTCGGACTGTCAGGTCGACATTAGCAAATGTTAAACCTGTGTGTGTGTGTGTGTGTGTGTGTGTGTGTGTGTGTGTGTGTGTGTGTGTGTGTGTGTGTGTGTGAGTGTGCGTGTGCGTAATGCTACACTTCTCAAGGAGCACCTAAAACGACCAATTAGAAACCATGGCTGTAGGCTGAATTGTTCCAATCAGACCAAATAGTGAGTTCAGCATAGATCATTTGATAGGAATCATACTTTGGATCATGTTTTTTGGATGTGAAAAAAAAAGATTTTTTCATGAAATCTTGGCACATTATGGGCCATTGATTTAAGATCTTAAAAAACATACATGTTCATCACAAAAAAATTGATCCAAAACTTGTTTTCTACTAAGAAATGTAAGTAGATCATATATGTAGGTTTTGATCAACAAAGAAAAATTAATAGTTTCTAATAATTGGTATAGTTGCTCCCGGAGCACCTTATTATATATATGGGAAAAATATTGGCTACTCTTTCCGTTTCTTGACCAAATCTGGACCCCATGGATGCGTTCAGCATGGCCAAATAATAGGAACTGACCCTTGGATCATATTTTTCAGAAGTAAAAATATGCTTTATTCAGGGTTGAAAATTTGGTACATGATAGCCACATTGATTTTTTAACAGCCAAAAATTATCACATACATTGGAAAGGCTTGATCTAAGGCCCAGTTTCTACTAAACCAAACATGTATAAACATCTGGAGGGTCAAACGTGCAAAAAAACAAAAACAGAGTTTTTCACTAGTGGTTTGGATTTGGAACCCATAAGGTTAGCAAACATTATTCCATATATATATATATATATATATATATATATATATATATATATATATATAGAGAGAGAGAGAGAGAGAGAGAGAGAGAGATGGTCCATCCCTTGTCCTCCCTTTCAAAATCTTCATGTTAAATATGTTTTTTCGCAATTCTAACAATATGGATGTGACCTTCATGGTTGAAAACATATGAATAGTCTCTTGGATCAAACTTTTTTGATGTGTATGTAGGATTTTACAAGGTTCCAAAAATTAACAGTTCTGAAATTTTTTATATTATAAAATCTTACCTACACATCAAACAACATAGATCCAAGTGTCCGTTCATATGTTTTCAACCAAGAATATCACATCCATATGGTCAGATTTGCCAAAAAACATGTTTAACATACATTTTGAAGGGGTGGACCATCCTCCTTCTCATATATATATATATATATATATATATATATATATATATATCATTCAAGTTAATTTCTTGGAGAGGGTTTTCCTCGAAGCTATTTTCAAAAGGCGAAAAATATCAAAAAAAATCTTGGAAGCTTAAAAAATTGAAAAAATATAAGTAATAGAAAGCAAGAATAAGTTTTCTATTATTTTTCTCACAATAATATAAAGAAAAATGTTTTAGAAGTTTTTAAAATACAAAAGAAACACAAAAATAGAAAAACTAATGTAAAACCCACCCTGGATGAGTCAGGTGGGTTCGAACCCCAGCCAAGCCTGGCCAGGTTGGGGAGATAACGATGAAAAATAAACAAACATGAATTTTTGAAAAAAAAATGGGAAAGACAGTTTCCCCAAATCCATTCCCCCCCATGATTTGGGTGGGGTGAGGTCACGATGAGCCGCTCTACCCCACCCAGAGAGAGAGAGAGAGAGAGAGGTTGACGGGGCGGATAATGAGAGAGAGAGAGGGTAAGTCAGAGCACAATCAATGGGAGGAGCCGCCACCAATAGGTAACAGACCCTCCCCCTGTTTTCTTTCTTTCTTCCTGTTTTTTTTAGAGGAGGTCGGCATCCATGGGTGCTGGTGGGTTTGAGGAGAGGAAGCTGGAAGCCACTGACTGTTGGCGTCGTTAGAGAGAGAGAGAGAGAGAGAGAGAGAGAGAGAGAGAGTCAGCAACCTCTGATGAGAGGGAGAAGGAGTCATGTCCTTTCCTCCTTAACCACTGTTCCTGTTGAGTCGAAAGACCGACTCGGTCTAGGTGCAGCCCAGACCGAGTCGACTCTGTCGGGACTCAAATGGGTGGGTCTGGGTGAGACAAACCGAACCAGTTCAGGAAAAAAAATGTCTCGGTTGGCAGCCAACCGACTCAGTCTGGACTGAACTAGACCAAGTCGATCTAATCGAACCGGCCTGGATGTAAACCTAGACCGGGTTGGGTCTGACTGATACTGACTCGGTCTGAGTCCAACCAGACCCAGTCTGGTCAATGTAAAAGAAAAAGAGAGTCGAGATGGATTGAGCCTGCCTCAGTTTTCTTGTTTTGGGTATAGATTGAACTGGACTAGACTGGGTCTAGGTCCAGTTCGATCCAGTGGATCTGGACAGGTCCAGGTTAAACCAGACACAGACAAAACTGGGTTTGGATCTAATCTGTAACCAGACGGAACAATTCTGGATCTAGATGAGAACTGGGTCTAGATCCTGTTTGTAACTGGATGGATCAGTCTTGGATCCAGATCAGAATCGGGTCTGCATCAAGATTAAAATTGGACCTAGATCCAGATTGTGATTAGGTTGATCAGTTCCAAATCCCAACTGGAACTGAACTTAATCCAATCAAGACTGTTCTTAATTGAAACAAAACTGGACCGACCCAGTTTATTCCGAATTGAAACAATTTGGGTCCAGTCAAGTTACACAAAATTAGATATGGATTCGCATCACTTGTGAGTAGATCCGATATGAAATTTAGAGAAGTCTAGATGGGTCAAAACCCAAACCCAGTTGGGTCCAGACTATGTTTAGCAAACCCAGTGTTCTAAACTTAGACTAAGCTTAGTCTGACCTGGGGTAAGTTAGGTCAAATCGTAATGAGTTGAAATGACCAAATTACCCTTATATGTATGACTTGATATCAAGTTAGTAAAACAAGCATAACTTTGCACTCCGAATTCAGAATTGAGTGAGGTTTGATGTGTTTGGTTTGTACCGCAAAGAGAAAACTGCCTGTACTATGGTTTTGAACAAACCAGAGCACACAAATCGAGGTTTGACATGCTACCTTGGGAGGGGTATTTTGATAATTTTGATAAATTATAAAGAATAAAGAATGTATGTTATTAATATGAACATACTTGTGTGATGATCAGATTCTATTATTAGAGCTACGTGAGACTCAATTGCGGACTATAGTGCAATGTTTGCATTTGGGGTAAGGAAAAATTATAAGCATTTTAGTTAATAATACACTGTATGCTGACATATTTGTGAATTAGACTACATGAAATCATGTTTACTTAAGATTATAGTTGTATTCTAATGAGTTTGCAATCATATAATAGAAGTGTACCTTTCTTGAGATTATAGAATGAATGCATGTGAATTAGCATTAATGCAATAAATGATTTCATGTATTTGTGATTCTTCAGCATGCATTGCAATATTTTAAATGAAATGCATACTTGAGTTTATGAAGAACTTAAAAATACATTCATGAGAAGACAGTCATTGAAATGAGATTGAGTCATATACTAGTTACAAAAACACTATTGTGACTTGAAATACTTTATCATGCTAAAACCTCATAAATTATCGGAGGGTGACAGGTGAAAATGACTACCTGATGGTCGTCTGTGTGAGAGTTGCCATTGTCAGGGCCCTCAAGATTTATAGATTCATAGACACTACATCTCTGCATGCTTAGAAAATTGGTGAACCTTAGAACTATAGGATTGTCCTTGAGAATACTTGATTGAGAATGTCCATTGAGAACACTTGTCGAGAGACGGTGAGTATGAACTCAAGTGAGAGTTCATGTGAATGCATGAGATGCATATTATATATGTCCTAGGTAATTTTAGGGTTTCACCGAGAGAATTGAGACTCTAGAGTTAGAATAAGATGTAGTATAAACCATGAAACCTTAGAATAGGTATAGCTCTAGTTATAGACTTGTCGGTCCGCTATCAGGGGTCCTACACTGCAGTGGACAGAGACACAGATATTGGTTCATAGTCTGGCAACACCGTATAATTAGGGTATTCTACACGGGTTCCTACGCCCACAGTAGGCTATTACCGATACAACCAAAGTAGACAGCGGTTAGCATTGAGAAAATGCTAGCTTGTGAGAATTGATTAAGAAAATTAAAAAGCACAAACTAAAATAAAACTAGGGGCTTAGAGCCCATTATAGTTATAAATCTGAGTTGTTTTGCTTGTAATTTATTTCTTACTGAGTTGTAGATTCACCCCCTTTTTTATTATTACAAGTGTAGATTTCAGGTGACTTTGTAAGACAGGTCTTGGTGTTAGGACGTTGTCAGCTTTCTTCAAGACGTAGGTGGCCTGTCTGCCGGCAAAGTAGTTTTTTATTTCTTCTTTTATTTAGTGAACTTGAGAGGCAATGCCTCATTTGGATGATGTAGCCTTTATGGCTTAAGTGAGATTTATTTATTTGAATTTAATTGATAACAGTTTATTTAGACAAAAAAATTCAGCACCATGTTTATGTTTGCTATTTTGGTATTTTCCTTTGGGAAGTAATACCCATGAACCCAAACTCCATAGGTCCTGAATCGGGGTGTTACAAGTAAACTTAAAATATATTAAAATAAGATTTAAAAAATATTGTGATATTTTCATTTTAGTGATATGTTGAAAATATCATAAGATTTTTTTGATATTATTGGCTACCTTAAAATACTAGAATTTCTCGCAGTATTTTCAAAATATCACTGACATCGGTGACTATGATATATATATATATATATATATATATATATATATATATATATATATATATGTATGTGTGTGTGTGTGTGTGTGCATAACTGCCAATTTTATGAGATTATGCAACATCATACACCATGGATAAATGAACACTACTTGAAGCCTTCAGCCAGAGCGGAAAACCATATAAAAAATCATATATGGCATGCAGTTGCAATCTTCTCACTATATGTTAGATGGAAATGAGAAACCAGAATAACCTGTTTGATTGGTGACCTCGTTAATGGTAAACAAAGAATGAGAAATTAGCTTTCGTATCCCCAAAGTGAAAGCACCGAGGAGTGAGCAAGCAACCAAAGCTGTTTAGAGTCGATTGACATCCATGGCATTGTAGATGGCATACCAGTATTTATAGAAGATGGAATTCTGTAACATATAAAACTTCAATAAGAAACATTATAGGCACAATATGAAACTTTGAAAGAATACAGCTCAATCATACAAAATAAAACCAAGCCTACCTCCTGCCACTAAGAAGATCATAAACAGAGGAAACACCGAAAGGAAAAGAAACCCCATAAAAAATCCTTTGGTAGTGTGGACTGATAATTTCACCTGTTGCATAAGAAAGAAAACCAGTCAGTCCAACTTCAGCACCATGAGAAACAAAGAGAAAACACTTGAAATAAAGGATCCAAAACTGACAGAGGACACTAGAACAAAAGAATTTGCAATCAAAACCTTAAAATTCTCATGACATGTTAGCAACAACAGAAAGAAAACTGCACCTACATGGGCAGTTTTCAGAAGCATGATGCTGTTGGATACTAGGAAAAAGCATGAGAATCTAAAATTCTAAGTGCTTGCTTTCTTAATGATTAACTTTCATAATAATAATTGAGACATGACAACCACTGGGCAGTTTTTTAAACTTTACAAAGTTATAGTTTCTAGGCCTCACTTGTAGACTTATAATCATTCCCATTAATTTGAAAAGGATTTTCAACAGGTTTTCAAGCAGTTTCTTAATTACTAGATGCCATCCTGAAATATCAGGAACTATTGATCTCTGACAAAGATTAGTAAAACTGCCTGTAAAATCAAGGATCCAAAACAATTTTGGGTTAAAAGAAGGCGGCAAACTCATTAATAAGATTGACATATGCAACAAAAACACCACAGAGTAACTCCAGTGTAAGACTCACCCAAGCCAGCAGATTTAATATTTAGAACTGAAACAACCATTGCCGGTTTATCCTGAATTTGCTGGTTTTTGAAGCCTGACAATATTGTGAACCATACTCCAGAAGGAAATCTTCTTGGTTGAAGAATCCAAAAGAAAATTTCAGCATATGGAGTTGCATGTAGGATTGAGATTGAGACCTCAATAAATATACAAATAAAAGTAATGGTTGAATTCAGGATTGTGAAGAAAATGTAGAAAACTGAAGTTGTTGGGAGAAGAAGAAGGAGAGGTGTAAACAGAAGAGATCCAACAACATGTTGCTCCACACTATAGTCATAGCTATCCAATCTTTGTCGAAGAGGATTCCACTTTCGGCCCCTGCAAGAGCAATAATAAGTCAAATTATTATGCAACATTTATGCTGTGAAATGCGAGTTGGCAAGGCAAGTCATCAAATAATAATGATTCTAGGACACATTGATTAGGAACATTCCGTAGAAGCAGAACCAACCCCACCACCCTTGAGCTACTCTTGGGCAGAAAACAAAATGTGAATGAAGAAGAAAAGTAGAAAAACTAGGGATACAAGAATACTCCTTTCGGAGGAAGCATTTATAAACTGAATGCTTCCAAAGATGCTAATTCAGACAAAACCAAAGGTTCACAAGTAACTTCTAATTATAGACCCAACATAAAAATGAAGTTTACCTGAAAATGCGCCATAAAGATGCCAAAGCTTGAAGTTGTTGAGCATACAAAAGTGATAATAACCAATTTAGTGTGGACAAATGGGATGTCACAACAAATATCATGTCCAGACACAGGGCAGATGCTACTGTTATACCAAAAAACATAGCTGAGATTGAAAGTCCTATAGTAAAATATCTAAGAAGAGGCCACATAAGAAACCAAAAGGTAGACCAGACTTGAATAACATTCAGCGAGATCACTCCAAGCATTTCAGCCAGCTCAGTATTAAGTTTGAAACCAGCAGGGACACCCATAAGCCAAACACAACCTGAACGGAGTAGATTATTTGTAACATTGTGAACCAGCAGCGAATACCATGTACAAACAGCATCAGCATGAGTGAGCAAAGACAGACCGGCAATGTTTCCTAGAATAATGTCAACAGCAATACTCAACCACATAGAATGCCTGTGTGCTGCAGCTCTATGTGCGTATTCTATGCATGCTTGGCATCTGCATAATATACAATGGTAGAAGACATTGGTCTTCAAGGATTCCCTTGCAAGAAAAGAACATGAGAAACCATGAAAAATAAAGGAGTTTGCTATATAACCTGAAACCACTACCTCGAAGGTAGATAGGCCAATATAGAAGCTGACAACTACGGATATGAATGTTTTTCCATGTATTCTTAAATAGTTTGCTCAGCATCATGCACAACGGTGATAACGGCCAGTAATTCAGGACCTTATGGAAAAACTGGAGAAGAACATAAAGGAAAGCTGATGTTGATGCTGCACAGATAGCTACAATTTGCCAAAAAGAGGCTGACAACCTACAATGTCAAAGTATATGGATAAAATAGTTCCAAGCTCTTAATCAAATAACAAACAATTTTTGGCACAAATAGAAAATAACTTACATGTTGATAAGGTGGGCAAGTTTTGATCTATTCATATTCATGGGCGTCATGCATATACAAAAGATGGAATTTGCAGCTGAGGTATTATTGAGTGCCAACATGACTACATCCTGCAATTTAAGTAAGAACATGAAGCAATTGGAAACACTATTACATGAGCGTATATTCACTAGAAGCACTAACCAACTTAGGAGATGAATTCTTTTGTTCAAGCTTGTGAACCCACTTAGGCTTCTTAACAATGGATAGAAAGCTTGTTTGAGTCTTGACATGCGCAGAAGAACACCATAATTTCACTGAATAATGGTGGAAACCGTAAAGTGGTTGCTCATAAATGATCACCTGCAATCATTTCAAATGCTGAAGAGGATTATTCAAGATAACTTATGTTTCTAAAGAAAAGTATTGGTAACAAATTCTCAACTTACATACGTGAAAATCACACATAAACAACAGCCCATTCCTATGCATATGATGAAGCTGAGGCACCCACTTGAGCTTCTTAGTAGAGAACCCATGGTTATCATGAAATAGCTGAACCCAATAATTTTTTCTAATAGAATTCTGTAAGCAACAGTCTAAGTACGCTTCCATGACATGGCGATGACAATCACAGCTATTTCCAAAACTTGCATTCTCTGATAGTCTTTGAGTAGTTTCTGGACAGGCCCCCTCCTCATTCATAGTCCTTGTGGGATCATCCTGTGCAACTCTGGCACTTCCATGTTTCTGATTTGAATTTACAGACAGGAGACAATTGTTCTGAATCGCAGTAATCTTTTTCATAATACTACTACTATCAGCGGCACAATGCCCCAAAACAGAAAATTTTGCATGCCCTTGGAGTAAAAGGGTTGTCGCACAATTTACAGAATTAAGATTCTCCTGATCATCGAAACAAACACAATTAACCAATTTCCCAAACTGGGAAAACAATCACATTCATTAGATTGCCAAACATGAAATGTTGAAGTGATCAACCCTTTAAATCACATAACTTTTCGTCATAGTATCAAAGTTATTTCTCTATTACACAAGTACCAAATTGAAATATAACCAAACCTACCACCATAGCAGTAGAGTTTAATACTAGATTCTTATATAATGTCAGATAGCAAGATTTATGTGATAGAGAGAAATTAACATATACCGTATCAATTCCTAGTGGTTACCATGTGTGTCCTAAAAACTAAGCAGCAGCTTTATTCTTATATTGCATTCTTGATATGAAAAAAGTACAATAAATATTCAATATCCTTATTATCACTGGTGAATGTTGACTTCCAGAGTTCATGTACGAGTTGTACCTACAAATACCAAACACAGATACCTCCATATCCATCAATGGTTCCATAGCTCAAATGGCCAAAGCTCACCCTTTAATCACACCTTTAGAACATATTACATCCATAAAATTATCACCGCAACTAGATCAATTGGCAACTCTGTTCAGAGTCACTATTTGAAAATTGTACTTTCGTAATTCATGAAAAGACCAACAAACCTACAGGTTATGACAGGCTCACAATCAAATATGTTGTTATGCCCAGATTAGGCATTCAACTTTGCTCATTAAAAGGGAATTTCATATATGACCCTCATAGCAAAAGATATTTACAGTCACTTGATATGCAACTAACATCCCCACTGACCAGAAAGCAAGCTAAACAAAGAAGAAACTTATCCCGTTTTTGAACAATTAGGATTCAATATAATAAGTACTAAAGCTGCAAACTTTTTGACTTAGGTTAAGCTGATTAAGTCACATAAATATAGACATCCCCTTCTTAAAAGATTCTTCTCCGCTGTCATCCATATCTTTCACATTTTTACGTAATTAACTATATAAGCCACAGCCTCCAACAAAGACTAATATGCCCTATGCACTGCAATGTATGCCTTCCAACTACAATTGCATATGGCAGCATAATCTTGTTTCCACCTTACTGAGTAAACTCCAGAGTTTCAATTTTGAAAGACACCACAGAATAAACTTCCATATAACCAAGGAAACACATGAGCTGAAAACTAAACCATCTATACAAAATACCAAAAACAACATACAAGAAAAAACTAGATAATCATATCTTATCCAGATCTTTTATGAAAAAATGTCTTTCTAATAATTATCTTCATTTTGCACAATAATCTGAAAGGTCCATTGATCTAACTCACATCTTTTCAAGTGATTTTGCACTTTTATGATGAGTTAAAAACTTTGCAGCCAAAAGAATTGGTTGAATATTGCAAAATGTGCATGTATTTTAGGGACATTTTAGCATTTTTTTCCATTTAGAATGGAGTATGATTGAGCTAAATTAAGAAGTCAAAATTCTCTCCCTTGAAGAAAGTGGGCTTCCCCATCCTTATTTGCTTACCAAAACTATAGATATTGGCTCTCTTTACCATCCATCTATAAGCTGTTATTTGCACCATCGCATAGGGTTATGACTGCTGATCAAATTGAGCTAAACTAGAACCCTAGAACTTCAGATTCATCAAGTATAAGCATAGGAATACTGATGCCAAAAAATTGAAAAATAAGGGAAGGTAAAAATGGAAAGAAATGGCCATAAAACAAGTAGCACTACTGCAATGGCTTCAAGCTTCGTACACCCAAAGAAAAATGAAAGAGACCTGAAAACAGAAAACGCGAATCAACGTCGATAATTAGGCGATCTAAAAAGGGATTCCAGACCTTGATATGTAACAAATCTAAGCATAAAAAAACTAAAAAAATGCCCAATTGAAATCAAACAAGAAAAGAATGAAGAGACTAACGGAACAAAGCATATAGGGAGTCAAACTTATCAATGCTACATGATGGCATAACAAGTTGAACTCAACGAGTTCGTTTCAAGTGATCCATTTGAACAATACCAAATTAAGAATCCGATGTGAAATCGAGATGGGTACCTAAGTTTTGGGATTTTATCAGATTTGGAAGATAACAAAAAAAGATAAGAATCTCGCTTTTTTTTTCCCACCCCCTCCTTTGATTACCTCAAGTTGGGATGGAGAAAATTGGTGCAGGGAGGCTGTGGTGGCGACGACTACGTCGATCGAATCGTTGTGGTCAGAGGAGGCGGAAAGGAACCACCCAAAGAGGAGGAAATCCGAGTCTGGAGGAGGCCGAGATGTGAGGTAGCTGGGCCACCATAACCTACATTGTCCGCCTCTCTTCATCTCTTCCCCTCACTCTAAACTTGCTCCTCCCCAATAATCATCAAAGAAAACACCTCTCTCTCTCTCTCTCTCTCTCTCTCTCTCTGGGCAACACCACATCGGAGAACTCAATTCTAGAGCCCTATCATCGTTTTCCGGCGCGCGAGTGTGTGTGCACACACGTGCTTTAGTATGAGAGAGGGAGATCTTCAAATTTCTATTAAACGATCCAAACGTAAGAAAAATTAAATTCTCGGTATGTTTTTCTGTTTTTTAAGTGCATCCAAACTCTGTATTTACTCAAAATTTAAAAAACTTTTTTTGATATCTACTCCGCCACGCCTTGCCCGTTTGGACCGGGGATGGAGGACATGAAACAATGATGGAGGCAGGGATGAAGGTTAAAATCAAAACCCGTGCCCAGATGGAGGTAGGCAGGGGCGTAGCTAGGAGGGGGTGGGTGGATAGTCTTGGGTTCGGCGGCCCCCAAATTTTTTTTTTTGAAATAAAATAAAAAATAGCTACAATTGTTATTAAAAATCTATTTCATATGGACAAATCAAACTATTTGCTTCAGTCAGGGCTGGGCTATAAAAATAGATAAAAATCTATTTCATATGGAATCAGGGTTAGGACTGGGCTTTTAATTTTTTTTATATATTTTTTGCAGGACTGGGCTACAGCCCAGTTCTGCCCCCCCCCAGCTCCGCCTATGGAGGTAGGGCCGAGGGGAAATGGAGACAAGGATGGAGGTTAAAATCCAAACCCATGCAGGGATGGTGGACTTTGAGGCAGGGCGAGGGTGGAGACCTTGTCCCCCGCCCCCTGTCCAATGCCATCCCTACCCAGGATAATATACCTAGCCGTGTTGACTTTGTCTGCCATGCTTCCGAGCTGTTTCGGCAGCATAAAACTTGGTAGCCTTAGCCCCAGCTTGGACAAAGGTAACACTCAAGGATTTGAACCTAGATCACCTACCTAACGGGTTAGGTTCCAACCCATTAGGCCAAACTCTTTTGGGGCAAAATTTTAAAAAATAAAAAAACTAGAAAACTAAATTTTTAGATTTACAATAAAAGAAGAAAATGATGACAGTGTGCAACAAACTTCTCCATTCGGCCTGGTAGAGACATGATCATATCAGAGTCATCTCATGTGATATGCAGTATCAACCACCTTTTGTGTTTTGGCATCATCAGCCTCACTTCTTTGCACGATGAATGGCCAGGATGATGTAAAATTTTACTTGGGATCAGTGATTTGGCATATCATCTGATACTTTCATTAGGTGACCGTCCCCAAAAAAAATTGACTGAGGCAAGTTTGACTTTTTGTTTCTTGTTTTGTTCCATTTAAATGGTGTTTATGGGGTTGGGTGGCTTTGGAGGACCTTGACTGTTGGTCAAAGGTGTATTACCATTAAGGATAATTTTTGTTTGTTTTTTAAAATTTTGGATTTATAACTATTTAATCTCATTTATCATCGGAAAACATGTTGGTCCTCCTAAAGTTTATAAAAGTTCTTCATTCAAGTCTTTTGTGTTTATCAATATCTCTTGACTGTCTAGCTTATTCTCTATTTCTATTCTTTTTTTCTCATTTGGGCTTGCAAGTTCAGAAGAACTCATCTGATCTTGTGAAGCAACAAGCTTATTTGTATCTTGATAACTCAATCGCGAACAAACCTAGTTCACATATTCAGAAATTCCAAAATAAGGTGATTAAAATTTTAAAGATAGCGATCTTAAGAACGTGCCTCTAAGCTTGGATCTTGATTTCTCTAACTCTTGTTTTTGTCACCGTTTGCACTAAGAGAATAACCTAGCATTGGTGGTGGTACTTAATATATAAGTTGAAGAGATCATTGGGGGGTATAGGCAGGAAAATGTAGGCTTTGTCCTAAAAAGATTGTGTTCTCCAAAAAGACAAGTGTACATCCACATCTACAGCGTCTTAATCTAAGCCAAAAGGTAAACCACGACTTGTTGGAGCATAGTTTTGTTTTATTTTTCTGATATATGATCAAATTCAATTTTGTTTAGTTGTATCTGGTAAGCCAAAACGACAGCTGATTATAATAAGATGCATATGTGATTTTGGTTTTTGTTATCAAATCTAACAAATATCCCAATTTGACAGATATTCAAACTTGTTTACTAATTAGATGAGCTTTCCACTATTTGAATCTGAATTTGAATCAGCATCGATTAGTTGAATATGGTATTGGTTGGCTACATCTGATCTGAATCCAAACCGTTTACATTCCAATTACAAAGTAACACCATTTTTTGCAGTCCCTACAACTATTTTTACGGGTCAAGGAAAGATGTCATTTCACCCCTACTTATCAAACCTGCATTATTTCATCAAGCACATATCCCATCATTTGACATAAGATCGGTTTCCTCTTACATTCAATCCTAGTCATCCAATCAACCGCTGGGATTGGCTTACTTTCATGTTAAAGGATGGGTCTTTTGTATTTAATCTCTCTCTCTCTCCTTCAAAAAGCATCTTATCTCTTGACATTTGATGTCAGATGATCTATGTTGATTTTAGCCATCCAATTAAAGCATTTAGAGAGATGAATTCCATTATATGTCAGATGAGGGATTCTCTCTCTCTTACATTGACAATACCTTAAATATAGGGTTCAACTTGAAATACAAATGTCATTTTTGTGACCTTTTTGACATGAGGCATGCGTTGGATTAAGAAGTTTTGATGTATAATCGTGTTTTCAAACGAATCTAAATATCAAGGGTCCACATTGCATCTAAGCTTCATAATAGACAAAAATATTTTTTATATCAAAGCAATTAGATTTAAAGCATATTTACAAAAAAACCATGACAAATACATTGATATGGTCAGATTAATTAAATGAGATGATGAGATGTCAAACCCAAGTTTTTGAGGAAAAAAAATCTTTTGGGACCCAGGTCGGATCTGGACCCAACCATGATCTGATAACCCATTTCTCCCCCACGCTGCTTTCCCCCCTTCCTCCTTCTGCCGAAAGGGTAAACCCTTTAGGGTTTCCTGATCTGTCAACCCTCCCCATGTCTTTAAAGCGAGACGCAGGGGCGAGGGGCCTCTCACTCGAAAGGCCCTCTCGCCTGCGCCTTCTCTCTCGTTTCCCTCTTTCGCCTCCCCGCTAGAGTCATCGATAACACCACCGATCCCCCTCCCATCCGGCGTACCTTGACGATGCCCTCCTTGCTGCGCCTCTGAGCATCGACGTCGGCCCTTGCAGGTAAGACACTATCTCTCTCTACCCCTGTCTTCTTCTCTTTCTCCTTCTGATTTCTCTTTCCCTCTGTTTTCCTTCCCCCTCTCTTGTTGCCAGAGGGATGGCAAGAGGCCGGCAGCTCCTGTTCTGCCCTCCCTCTCCCTATCGCCTGAGTTTTTATAGGCAGAGGCTTTGCTCCTGCCGACTGTGTTTTTTTCAACGAGGGCAAGGCCCCTGCTGACTGCTATTTTCCCGGCAGGGGCAAAGCCCTTGTCAACCACTATATTCTCAATAGGGGCTTTGCCCCTGCCAACTGTGTTCTAGCAGGGGCAAGGCCCCTACCGACGGGTTTTTTTGGTGGGGGCTTTGCTCCTGCCGATTGCCTTTTCTGGGAGGGGCAAAGCCTCAACCGACTATCATTGCCTCCGGTAGGGGCTCCAGTGAAGCGACTATCTTCCTCAGCAGGGGCAAAACCCTTGCCGACTGTCATTATTTGCGGCAGGGGCTTTTGCCCTGCTGACTGTCTCTTCTGGTAGGGGGCGTGCTCCCTGCCATTCGTTTTCCTGCCTCACGGTATGCTCTGAGGCAGAGGCAGGGGTTTCACCCCTGCAGAGGTTAGCCTGCCGATCCATTTGATCGACAGGGGCTCACCCCTCTCCTTTTTGTCAGGCCGACAGGTAGGGGTTGCACCCCTGCCCTTTTTTTCCTACTTTCGAGCAAGCAGGCGGGCAAGGGCTGCACCGTGCCCCCTCGCACTGCTGTCGAGGATCACGGACAGGGGCTGCACCCCTATCTCCTTTTTCGGCTAAGGGTCGCACCCTGGCCCACCCTCTTTCATTTCATAGGGTCGACCCCAATGCAGTCAACGCTTTTTGCATTTTAATAATCACGTTTGTTTGTTTGCAGTTCACACGATGGATCCCGCTCGTGCCCTTCTGTCCGTGTCTTACATCAACTACAGTCGTACGCACGCGCGATGACGCAACCTTCCGAGGTAGAAAAAAGAGAGGAAATGAGGAAGAAGAAGAGGGTTTCTCTTCTTCAACAACCCTTGTTCCACCATCATTCTTCTCTATTTTTCAATTTTTATCAAAGGTACAGGTTCTTTCTTTTGAATCATGTGAGAAATTGAATATTGATTCGATTTCCATGCAATATTTAGTGCAAATCCATAGTTAAAGAGTGATTCTATGTGTTCACTCTAAATTACATGGATGAGGATCCATAGATCCTCTTTTATATGGGGGTTTTCGGTTCTTTACACATAAAAATTTTGTGTATGGGTTTTTCATACAAAAACAGATTCATATTGGGTTATGATCGAGATTTATTTCTGTTTGTTATGATCAAGATTTATGCTCGTATATACATACCTTAATCATCGTTTTCTGTTCTTGAATTGGGTTCATGTTGTATATAGTTTGAAAGACTTGATTGATGCTTATAAAACTGTTTTTTTTTTAGGCACAGTTAAGATCAATGCTTAGGTGATGATTAGGTTTGCAAAATTGTTTTCAAGTTCATTGACTCAGCAAATTGCATATGGCCATATACAGATTCTCATATGAAAAGTGTTCATGTTATCCCCTAGTTTACATGTGTTAAAGATTTAGTTTTCTTTCTACGCATGTGAATGTATGGACATGTGCATGTATTGAAAACATGAATCATGAAAGTTTATTGTTATTGCACTCACATACTTATATACTTGTATGCATGTTTTACTAGAGGTGAATCAAGGAAAGAATGATATTTCTCTTGTGCTTAGAATCAACATGTTAGGCTTCATTAAGACATTAGTGCAAGGTTGTTTGCATATGCATGTGCATACATGAAATTGATATATTTTGGCACGTACGTCATGACATGCATGTTCACATATTTTAATTGGAACCGGTTCATGAATAAAAGTATGCATTTGACTTGAGTATGCATCCGAATTGAACAAAGACATGCTTATTAATATTTTGTGGCTTACACGTGATATATGTTTGCATTTCTGAATGTGTATATAAATTTTCAGAAGGTGTGGTGTGCATATATTTTTGGTTCTCGAGACATGTCAAGATTCGAAATTATTTATATGTTTTGACTTGATGTGACATGCTTAAGCATCATACTATATGAAGTTTGTTTCAAATGCATGTGCATACATGCATTAATGTGTGTTTTCGCATGTACATAAATGCATGAGTTGTTCACTTGTCCCAATTGAGATGATTTATGAGTGAATGCATGTATGTGGAATGATTTCGTAAAGTCACATGCACATGAATGGCGAACATATGTATATGAATGTGATATATCATGCATATGGTTAAATTGACATATATATATGCATTTGGAAGCATGTTGACATCATTACATACATTGCAAGTTGTTATGGTTTTTGCGTATGATGCATCGATAGTCTAAATGAATCATCACAGGCCTGGAGAGCCTTGAGCTTTGGTTGCTCTTTCTCTAATTGTTTACATGCATAACAAAAATCACATTTATTTTTATTATACTCTATTGCACTATTCTATGTGTTTCCATGGGCGGGAGTTTCGTGATGTTTCTCGTAGAGGTAGATGCAAGCTTTTGCCTTGTTTTTACATGTTGAATTGCAAAACTCAATAATTGACTTTTAATAAAAAAGATAATGAATAAGAACAATGTAATATACGTTCTAGGATCTCCCGTCTTGATAATGAGGATCTTAGAAATCCGGTCTTGGAGAGACTGTGAGGATACAAAAACTCTGTGTGCTTTATTTTGTCCCTTTAACCCGATATTGAGGTTCTTTCTCCTGACCACAGTTTTAGGGAGAGTTCGCCACTTGACCTGGGGGTGGTATGTTTGACACAACTGTTGTTTTGGTACCAAGAAAGTGTTTGACACAACTGTTGTTTTGTGTCTCCAACATTATATGTGGAGGTCTAATGTTTCTATGAACGGTATTGTTTCTTGATATCGGTCGAGGGCTAAGTTTGAAACCCAATAATAAAATAAAAATTGTGTGTTAAGCTATTCTGGAAACCTAACTTGACCTTAGAAATTTTACTCGTTTGATGTATCCGCGGGTAACAATAATTAAAAAGATGAACTTAAATTGTATGCATTTAATAGGGCATGCATATGAAAAGATAAACTTTAACGAAAAATAATGAAATGTTCATGCATTGCACATAAATCATGCATATTCCTGCTATACATTAGAACATGCGTATGCTATCTGTTTTCTTAATTGTTACATGTTGGTGGACGCATGATGTTTAATCTATAATGTCTTGCTTACTTAAATTGTGATTCATGTTGTTTAATGATTCTTCATACTTAAAAATTATTTTCTATTGCATGAATAATTAATTGAAGTTATGAAGTTGTCATAATTGCTTTCCTCTAAATGATTGTATGAAATCTTATTTGTATTCGTTATGCTCACTTGTTTCATTAGAAGTACTTGTGCTTAGGATTTCAGTTCTAACACCCTACTTCTATGGTTTTTTGCAGTCGTAGGTGAGCAGTGAAGCGACTGGTTTTTGGAAGAGTTACGAGTGTCACATTCTTGCTAGATGGTTCACAAAGGGACAATGTGACTCAGTTTTTCGTTATTTACTTTTATGTCATTTAAAATAACTCTGATATGTCTTTTGCAATTATTGTTAGATACTCTTTCTTTCATGATTAATAAATAATGAGTTGTTATGGGTTGAGATGATAAGTGTAAGCTCTATTGTGGTGTATTTGGTTATCCAATTGGGAGTGAAACTATAAAGGCCCCAAGTTTTTGGGATTGTTTCCGCACTTGTAAAAAAAAATCGCATTTTTCAAGAGGTATGAGTTGGAGTCGTTACACCTGCAATCATGACTTAAGTGTACGGTACTCTTGAGGGAGGATAACCAAAAGATAAGCCTAAGGATGCAAACAGATGGAATACAGAACAACTAAATACATGAAGGAATCAGATCTAGAACAACCAAAAAATTGCAAAACCTTCAATATATATATATATATATATATATATATATATATATATATATATATATATATATATGTGTGTGTGTGTGTGTGTGTGTGTGTGTGTGTGTGTGTGTGTGTGTGTGTGTGTGCGCGCGCCCATGTGCACACATGGAGAGAGAAAGGTTTGGACTAGTTATTTAATACATTAACAAAAATCAACATATATCAATGGGAGCTGAGCAGTTATTGCACGTCTACGGACATACAATGAACCAAGCTGACTCAGACTCAACTCAGTTAAAGCTTGGTTGGGACTTGTCAGCTTGGTAAATAAGCTCAGCTTGAAATGGTGTATGAAGCTCGGACGAGCTATCAAGCCGAGCTTGAATGACCTGATAAAGCTCGACATGCTTAATAAGGCTCGATTTGTCGCAAACCCAATATATATATATATATATATATATATATATATATATATATATAATATCTTTGCAAATAATTTCACAAGCACATTGTTATTGTAATGGGTAGGGCGTTAATAATCTTTAGAATGTGTTGGGTTTAAATTTCAATTTTTGTGTTTTTTTTCGCTAAGAAGTTTTAGTATGTATACAATTGTTTCAGTAATAATAATCAAAAGATGTTCTTTGGCCTAATGGTGGGTACGTTAGAGAGGTCGGGGATCAAATCCTTTATTCACAATTTTTTTTTAATAGATCTTGTTGAAGCTCGACTCTGATTGAGTTTGGAATCAAGCTGAATTCAAACAATGTCTTACAAGCTCAACTTTGAGCTCAAGCCGAGCTTGGAACTGAGCCGAGTTCAAACAATGCCTTATAAACTTGACTTTGAGCTTGAGTCGAGCTTGAACAAAGTCATTTTGAACCAAGTTGAACTTGAACAAAGTTATTTTGAACCGAATCGAGTTCAAAAAATCCGAGCTCGGCTTGAACTCTACTAATGCGCATCTCTATGCAGGTCACCTTGTGTTGGGACGTTGCAAGTTCAAATCCCAATGGTATAGTTGTAGAAGTGGTAGGGGTCTACCCAACCCCAATTTTCTTTGTTGAAAAAAAAATGAACTATTTTTCATAAAATTGCCATAGTTTCATTAAAACAAAAATATTATGATATTTTCCTAAATCCTAAATATTATAAAAGCAAAAGTCAAGGTATTAGGTCCCAAAAATTACATGCATTGTTACTTTTTTTAAAATGACATTATCACCATGTGCTATAATAGTGCAATTAGAAATTTGTTTAACCTTTTCTATAGAGTTTTTTAAAGACAAAAAAATTGTTACTTATTGTAGACACCCCAATTTTAACCTAGTTGTCTTTGACCTTGAGTTATATTTTAAAAGTCAATCATCCCCACTTTATAAAACACTCTTGACTTTTAGTAATTTTTTAGGATATGAAACAACATCATCAAGATCTTTGTTCAAAAAAGAAGTCAAAACTAGAGTCTTAGCTTTCAAGCATGAAAAAAATCGTGTCATTTTGATATCGAAGCACAAAGTTATAGCCAAAACAAGATCATTTATTTGATAGAAAAACTTATTTTCAAGTAGGCTTTAATTTGAGTTTGATTTTGATACTCAAAACAATTTAATTTGGTTTTATAATCAAAAGATAAATTAAATTAGATGATGTTAAATTTTCAACACACCAAACCTCACCTCAAAAGGATATACAGTAAAAGAGAGATGATCAAAACAAGTCGGTCTGTTGATATAATTAGGTTCAATTTTGTCTGACGATAAGTCCAAAAATTTGACCTGCCGTTAGACACTGTTTGACAACAAGGCAAAAAATGTGACTTGTTGTTAAACCCCAACTTTGATTTATCGTCAAACATAATGAATTGCCATCAGACAAGGGTAAAAATCATGACTTGTCGTTAGATTATGTCACTTATCATCTAATATTTTTTGGCTTGTCGTTAGAAAAAGTCAGATAACAAGTCAGGATTTTGACTTGTTAGACAAGAAATTGCCTATTTTTGCATAGGAGAGTAGGGATGCACAACGAGCCAAACTAGCTCGAGCTCGAGCTCAGCTCAGGCTCGACTCATTTAATCCTGGCTTGGATTGATCCGAGTAAATAAACAAGCCAAGCTTGTGAGTTTTAGGATATGTACATTATTTTATTGGACAAAAGTCCAAAGCAAAGGTTTCATCCAATTGGTTAGTATGTTAGACATTTGTGTGAGAGGTGGGTATTTTGAATCCCCCCATCCCACTTTCATTGATTTTTTTTTCAAAAAAATCAACTTGGCTCGAGTTGAGTCTAGCCAAACTCGAGCCAAGTTTGTACTCATGCTGTTCAAGCCCGACTTAGCTCGAAAAGAGCTTGAACATGACTTTTTCTGAACGAGCTGTGCTTCTTGAGCCTAAGCTCGGCTCGAGCCTGGCTCATATGCACCCCTGTCGAAGAGGCATGAAAATAAAAATAAAGTATACCCCACTTACCAAAACCACAAAATTTCGTAGTTAAGCATTTCCTAAACCCAAAAAAAAACCCACTCAGCCTGTCAAAAACTTGTTTTACCCATTTATGAAAAAGCCCTTTAAAATAAAACTTGCAGCTTGAGCCATATCATAGTTGTTATGCAACAGGATCACTAGGTTCAAAACTCATTAGAATTAGATACCCGATCAAAACCCAAAGTCCACCGCTCCCCTGTCATTCTATCCATCTAAAACCAGAGTAAGGAGATCTGCTATGCTAAGAGCCCACTTGAGCCTAGGTCGTACTCTGTTGAATGAACTAGCCCACTCAAACAAATTTTAGGTCAACCTACCAAGCTTATTGGGTTCATTTTGTCGAACCCAACTCCATAGAGTCTCAGTCCTAAGCAAGCTCTGTCGGATTCACCCCACACTCACCAGGTTGTCTAACTCTAACCTAACTAAGATATAGAAATAAATATGCAATACTTTTATATCTCTCAAGAATCATTTGTGAATCCCTGCTTGAGAGAGCTACCTAATCTCGTAGTGAGTTTTTTTTTTATCATATTTTCTTGTTTTATCTGGATTTCATTTTTTATGTTTTCTGAGCTTTGGTGGTGCTTAGCACCATCAAAGTCTCATTTTCTTATTTTTAAGAGTTTGTTGGAAGGAGTGTTAGAGCTGATCTCTCACTGTTTGATGAGGAAAAACTGTCAACTTATATGCCGAGCACCTACATTTTCTCCAATATGATTTAAAAAAAATATCTTTTTAAAACCTATTTTTGTTGAAAAATCAACATATCCACACTTCCATAGCATATTGAAATTTTTCCAAAAATTACTACATATCAGCCCGTCCATATGTCTGGGCTTAATAAGACAACCGAAATGATAAAAAAATCAATATCAAATACTTGTATCAAGATTGAAAGTAAAATTATATGAACCATAAACATACAGAAATACCAATAGTAATAGGTATCAAGTTTTTATTCACAAAAAAAAAAATAGCAACCTAATGCTCTTAAATATCGAAGGTGGGTGGTGGTACCAAGGAGCCTGGCTGGAGTTAGTGCAAGCCACTTTGTGTTGGGACGTTGCAAATTCTAATCTCAATGGTTTAGTTGTATAACTGGTAGGGGTCTGCCTAACCTAGGGATGGCAGTGCACCTGAGGAAAATGGGCCTCACCCCGTCTCGCCCCATTTGGATAGGGGATACAGGACATGAAACAGGGATGGAGGCGACGATGGAGGTTAAAATTAAAACCCGTGCAAAAATGGAGGCAGGGATGGACTTATGCTTTTTCTCGCCCAGCCTCGTCCCTATCCCGATCCCCGCTCCGCCCCGCCCTGTCTCCAATCCTTCTTTAGGGATGGCAATGGACTGAGGAGAAATAAGCCCCCCCCCTGCCTCGCCCCATTTGGACCGGGGATGGAAGACATGAAATGGGGATGGAGGTTAAAATCCAAACCCATACGATGCGGAGATGGTGGTCCGGTTTTTTAGACGAGGCTCGGGTGGAGACCTTGTCCCCCAGTACCCCGACCCCAGCCCACTGCCATCCCTAGCCTAACCCCAGCTTTGTCGTTGAAAAAGAAAGGTGGGGGTGGTACAATAAAAAAAGTGTTTTCATGAATTTTTCTTCTTCTTCCCCTTCTCATATGCGTGTAACTAGATTTTCTTCCACCAAAGAGAAAGAAGAATGATGAGAATGTGGAAGGTAAGCTGGGCGGGTCGAGTGGCTTAGGAACTGCAACGTTGGTGATTGCTGGAGGAGTAGAAGGTGAGAGCAGAAACACACATTGTGCCAAAGGCAGTTGTGCATCTAATGGTAGTGCCACCACCAATTCCTAAGGAAAAATTGGGATTGACGGTTGGCAAGGATTGCAACGATACAAATCTGTGTATGGGGTCATGGTTTGATTCACATCTTTGCTCCATTTGTGGATATAGTCATGGCAGAGGTGATCAAGTATATATATATATATATATATATATATATATATATATATATATATATATATATATATATATATATATATATATATATATATATATATATATATATAAGCTCTCTTGAGTTGAGCCGAGCTGAACATCCTGTATTCAGGCTAGACTCGTTTACGCTAAACAAGCTGGTTGTGGCTCAGCTCACCGGCTATACAAACTGATTATATTTTAGTTTCTCTCTCTCTCTCTCTCTCTCTCTCTCTCTCTATATATATATATATATATATATATATATATATATATATATATATATATAGGAAAACTAAATTATGTTTACCAACCAAATATGTTTACTGGTATGAACTAAGATTTTCTTAGGTTTTTGTAATTTTTTTTAAAAATTTTCACTGTACGGGTGTGATCTAGATGCTTGGTTTTATAGAATCAGAGACTCTTGGATCATCCAATTACCATGTATAATAAGAAATTTTTAAGGGTTGAAAATCAATAGCTTAAAACAATCACATTGTTTGATCTGATTAGGATGATTTAGTAGTCGATTCCTAGCAAATGGAAACTGAAATATGTTTAATTACTAACCAAATATGTTAGCTGCCACAGAGAATATCTACAGGGTTAGATTTGCAAAAAAAAAAAAAATGAAAATCTTCATTCATACCAGCAACGATATTTGGTAGGTAAACATATTCCAGCTTCCCTAGGCCCCTTTTTTTTCATTAGGTCTTTTTAGGCCCTTTCAAAATTCATAGTTTGAAGTATTTTTTTCTCACATCTAACACCGTAGATGTGATTTATAGGTTTTGTTTAGTGGGAACCAACTTTTGAATGGCCGGAATCTGATTTTTTCCTTAATCCAAAATTAATGACTATAAAGGTACCAATTTTCCCCGGCTCATAATTGATAGTTTTTCGTCAAAAAAATATGATCCAAGAGTCTATTCTTACTAAATCAATCATTATAAACATATCTAATTATTCAGATATATCATAAAATACTGAAAACCTATAGGGTAGAACCGAGCATAACAAGAAATAGGGCCTAATATGTTTGGTTCTCTCTCTCTCTCTCTCTCTCTCTCTCTCTATATATATATATATATATATATATATATATATATATATATATATATATATATATATATATATATATGAGTCACTAGAATATGAGAACTAATGGGTAAATCAAGATTTTCATGATTTTTTTTTGTTTTTTTCTCTTGAATCTAACCATACAGATTATGTGATCTACATGCTTGGTTTTATAAAAACTCAATCCAATTTTGATGCATAAACAAGATTTTTTTAAGGCTTTAAAGATCAATGACTCATAATCACCATAAATATTCAAACATTAAAAAAAACATATTTTTTCATCGAGAATACAGGATCGACATTCCTAGCAAATTCACCATGCCAAGCACGTCCACATAGTTGGATTTATAAAAAAGACTGGAAATACCTATATTTCTTCTCATATTCTCTCTCTCTAAATATATATATATATATATATATATATATATATATATATATATATATATATATATATATATATATCAAATTTAACCCGTTTCAAACATATGTTGTAGGATCCATGTCAGTACTAGACCAATCCACACCTAATAATGGTTCAAATACATATTAGAGACCAACCAATTTTGCATCCTTTAAGTCAGATCCATCAGATCCTTGTAGATCTACATCAGAATTGAATCATATCCGGGTTAAAGATACACCCATTTGCATCCTTTGGGTATGGATCAACCATATAAATTGCCCACCCCTGATAATCTCCACCAATAAAATGGAAGAAACTAAGGGCAAGAAAGATACGAAGAACACCCATGTTATTTTTATTTATAAAATAAGGGTACAATAAAAGCTTTTCATATGACAGAAACATAGTCACGAGATCTTCAAAAACTGATATAATCTCCAAAAAAAAAAACATGATATTTTCAAAATATCGCTTATTTGAAAAACATCATGTTTTTTGTGATCTATTATCATGTTATTAATATGACATTTATATTTTTATTTTTCAGTGTATTTTATATATATTTTTAAAATGTAAATATACTAATAACTTCCGTAGATTTCTTGCAAAAATTAATTCTTTTTTTTTAAGTTATCATGAATTAATAAAATCACATGTGATCATATAGTGTAATATCATCTCCACTTTTACAAGATTTTCAGCAATGTTAATTTCGTTCTAATTTGTGCAAGTTGTATGTTGTATGAAATACCATGGACATCACCCTTTATGCTGCTAGGACAGTGATAATAAGTACGGCAGGTAGAGCCAGCGCGGCCAGGTCTCTGATCTTAGGGGCGGTTTCTCCATGTAAATATAAAAAAAGTTGTATGTTGTAGGAGGGTGAGGCCCACATGATCATGGAGAGAAATGTGGGAACAACTTTGTTTTCTTCTGCATCCTATTAAGACCTTGTTATCAATATTTGTATTCTAGTGGGATATTTTTCATATTTAATATCTAAAACATCTTTACAAATATTATTCATAATCGTCTAAGGCCAGTTCAAGTGAAAACGACCTCCATGTTCTACATTTTGCTCTCTTGTGAGGCCATCCCATTAATTATATGGCTACATGGACAGTTAAATTTGTAAATGGTATAAAAATAACTTTAAAAAAAAACTTGAAGATAAATATCATAATAGAAAAATGCCCCTTTTGTTTGTTCATTACTCTTTTATTTCAGGAAACAATTAAAGGAAAAAAGAATTGTCTGAATATTTAATGCCAACTAAATATGGTTTCGGGTGTCCGACCCGACCCGAAACCTATCAGACCTTATATGGTCAGGAGTTGGTGATAAAGGAGGAGGTCTGATCAAGAATTTGAGTCAGACCCACACATCCAATTAGTATACAAAGCCGGGTATGGCTTATGAAATTTCATACCAGACTTGGGTCTGATTGAGTTTCAATAAGATCCATCATTTTCAGTATAAAGAATATTATTTTATCTGATATGAATAAGGTCTGGTCTATGAAATCGTTGTAAAACTTGGATGTGGTTTTTCTTAAGTCCAGTCAGTTGGACCTGAGTCCGGACCTGGTACCAGTACCTCAAAGTCTAATTCAAGTCCAGACCCACTCAGGCAGGGTGGAGGTCTGACCAGTTGATCACCCACTACACGAACAATGCTTGCATACGTGCACACAAATTATTTTTTTGGGAAAGTAATACAGTGATCATTCATACAGTGAAGTTGTCATTCTTTCTCGAGTTCCATCGCATGAATCAGGGTTTTCTGTTATTCTACACAAGGTTGTTAAATGCGATGAGGCGAAGCGAGGCGTTGAGCCTGCGCTTCGCCTCTGAGGCGTACGCCTCTCACAACTGGACTGGAAGTGAAGCGGTGGGATCGGGAGGCAGTAGGAGAAGGACCACGCACCCAGCTGGTACGGAAGCGAGGGGGGGCCGCGTCCGGTGGTCGGAGAAGACTGAGCAGCCAACGGCAAAGTTCGCCACCGGGGAACTGTGATGAGGGGCAATTTGCGCATCACAGCAACGCCTCAGTACCTTGAGTGTGTGCCTCGCCTCTAAGGCATACGCTTCAGGTACTGAGGCGTACCCCTCTCACAACACTGATTCTACATGTTTAATCCGACTTTGTTACTGTTGTCAACTTTTGTTTAGAGGAGTAGCATGCAGCTGGTAAGGTATCTCTATTTGAATAAAAGAACTTCGCACACCTGGTTAGGTGAGTTTGCTTAAGGCTTTCAAGTTGAAGGAGGTCAAGAGTTTGATACCCAGGAAGTGCATCCTTGAATGCAAGGGCTAAGCAAATGAAAAATATGCTCATGATAAGGGGAGAAGTACTCGTATAGTTTTATACTGCATACACCAACCAGGTCTATGGTTAACAAGACACCTATGGGATGTTCAAACCATAGCGATGGTTTCTCCATGATAAAAAAAATAAAAAGTATTTATCCATTTTCATTGGCTTGGACCATCTTGAGTGGTCCTGCTTAACCAAAACATCTGTTTCAGGATTGCCTAATAATATAATGACATATCATACCAAAGGGGCTCCGCTTGTCTGGGTAAGAGCAGGTAGTGCACGTTACCTTGTTGGGATGTTGCAGGTTCAAAACCCAATGATATATTTGTATAACTGGTAGGGGTCTGCCTAACCCCAACTTGACTTTAAAAAAAAAAAAAGTCACATCATCTTAAATTATATGTTTCAAAACCTTTATTATTATTTTTTGAATATTTACCCCAAGAAAACACCCCCTGATCATAGACCTAACCGCGCTGACTCTGCCTGCTGTACTTATGTTCACTGTCTTGGCTGCGTAAAACGAAGTTGATATCAGAAAAATCTAGGCAAAAGTTGAGGAGTCATGAGTGCCCAACGAGCCTACTTTTGCTGAGCTTTTGTGGGTGGACGTGTCCTTGTCATGTCTCATCCAAATGAGGGTTAACCATAAAGGAATCCACTTCTCAGGCACAGCTTGCAGAAGATAGCTTACTTTTTAAGATATACACGCCACGTACACTAGGCAAGGAGACATGATTGATGCTTTGTTATTGGCAACAGCTTTTTAACTTTGAGAGAGAGAGAGAGAGATTATTTTAGGTACCAATGTGATCTTATCAATAACAGTTGCCCAATCATGTAAAGTATAGCAGCATATCACACACAAGTTATAAGAAAGTCTAATATGACAAAATCTGAAGCATGATAAGAGATATATCTAGAATTCAAACTCATGCTCTAATAGTCAAAGTCAAAATGAAAAAAAAAAACTAAAGGTTGGTATTTCAATACTTGAGCATGTTTTAGTTCCTCTCAAAAGTGTAGGAGTTAATTTGTCACTTTGTAATATTTCAAATGGTTATAATTTGTATCATTCTCTTTTCTCATTCTTGGTTTTTTATTAGGACTTGAGAATACACAAGAAAATGGTTCCTGAATATGTTTCAGATCCAAATCCAGTCTCATCCATCCAGTTTTCAAAATTTTCAGTGTGAAAACCAAGACTCAGATGTATTCATGCATTTATTTATTCTGTATCTGTCTAGGGAACATGCAGGTCAAATCCAACTTTGCACCAACCTGTCTTCAACTGAAATCTAAGACCTGGATCTATCCTATCTTGGTTCCACATAATAGAAACCCAACCTAAGCCTACATTTGGATCATGGTGCATGCCCTATGATTGAAGTACCCCCCCAGTATGCTTCTTCTGTCAAAAGAACAGAAACTGAGTAAAATCTTGGCAGAGTCTACCAAAAACAGAAAAGAAAAGAACAGATACAAAATATTTTATTTCTTTAATTTTTCTATAAAAATTGCTATGGTATCGTAGAATATAAACTCAGGTAAGAAAAGAAAAAGATGAAAAATAAGTTTTTTTCTATATCTTTTGTTTTATAAAAATGGTTAGGGCATCCTAGATATTAAGTGATGCACCTTTTCTCCAGATGATGCAGAAAATCTCTATGTTACCCTACTCCTACGTACGGAAATTAAAGAAAAGCTGGAACGACAATGAAAAACGAGAAGTAAACTTTAACAAATCAAAGAAAAACAGAAGTCTTCATTCATCAATTCTAACTCAGAATCCCCTATAATAAGTATTTATAGAGAAACATTAGAAACCCTAAGTCTATTTTAGATGCATTACATTGAAAATATCTAAATATAAATAAAAGCCTAAACTGAAACCAAATCCAAATGGATCTCTTGGACTCGAGCTACACGCTGCTCCTCTCCTGCATCATTAAGTTAAATATTTTCTTCTGATAAATAAAAAATGTCACGGCAATATGAAAACTGTATGAAAAAATAAATAAATTTGTGAACTCTAGCATATACATGTGACTCTGGGTCAAATGTGCATTTTGAATGATGCTCTTGTTTGTACATAGTATTGGTATCTTGGCATTTTGTCATTCAAGAACATTTGGTAAAAAAAATGGAATCAAGAGATGCTTTTGTGACAGAGAGAGCTTCCAACTTGGTTAAAAGTTGTTTGCTTCTTCTATGTCACGTCTTCTTCACACCTAAACTAAAACCCTGTTGTGGATAAACGTGTTTTGGTGAAAATTATACAAATGGCAATTGCAAGCTTTTAATGCCATGGTTGGTTGCAATCTCTTTGGTTTTAGCATCTTTATAACAAACAACTGCTTTTAACAGTGTGTTTAGTTCAACCTTTTTAAGTTCTCTGAAAAAAAAAAATCAATCTTTTCGAGTTTAATGTCACTTGTCTTTAACAAAAACAATCAGATGATACACGGATCTCATATTGCAACCCATTTTTATTACGAATCTTACTTTTCTTCCCCGTGAGGTCATTCTGAATTTGGTCACTTTAACCTTATACTCAAAGTTAGTTCTCTCTCTCTCTCTCTCTCTCTCTCTCTATATATATATATATATATATATATATATATATATGGTGCACCCTACTTTGAGTAAATACTCAAACTTGGATTCTATTATCTTTAAATGTTATGCTATATATTTTAAGGGAAAAGTGGTAGCTGCATGCCTACCACTTGTTGAGTCTGCCACTCTTGAATAGGTGTTTTAGGGTTGTTTTTCATAAATCTGACTCTAGAAAATGACACTTTGATTATGTTTTTTTTTTAATAATTTTTAAGCATTGAATATTTTTAAAAATTATAAACTATTGTTTTTTAAATCTTATAAAAGCCTGCCTGCGTGTCCGAGGATATTAGAGTAGATTCTATAAAATCAAACATGTAGGTCACATCTGTATGGTCGGATTAGAACAAATAAAAAAATCCTTCCAAAGCCCGGTAGGCAAATATAAAATATTTTACATAAGAAACCCTTGTAATTGTCATCTCTATAGTTTATAAATAAATTATGGTAAACACATTTAGGGAATCAGATAAAGGAAAGAACTTGACTATGACTTTTTGAGGTGGTCCATAACGGATCCATACTTAAATTAGGGATGACAGATCTCTCTCTCTCTCTCTCTCTCTCTATTGATTGATTGGTGTCTACTAACGTGTTACATCCAAACCATATTAACTGCTTAAAGAAATAATAGTTGGAAGCGTTTTTGCTTTAACCAAAACATTCTCAATTTGATGTCTATAGCCTAGTTAGTGAAGCAACATAAATTAAATCCACTTCTTCCTACTTTTAAAGGATATTTTAGAGAAATCTAGGTAGGGACTTTGGAGTTTGATGCTTGGATTCTAGGTAGGGATGCAAATGGATTTGGTTTGGTTGGATCTTCGATCCGATTTCAACACTTTATTTTCAATTTTGAATTTTTAGTGTAAGATCCCAAAGGGTATTATGATTGGGCTACAGCGAGCCAGGGTTGTGGACTTTGGAGTTTGATGAATGGATTCTAGGTAGGGATGCAAATGGATTTGGTTTGGTTGGATCTTTGATCCGGTTTCAACACTTTATTTTCATTTTTTAATTGTTTAGTGTAAGATCCCAAAGGGTATTAAGATTGGATCCGGATTTATCCACTCTGATTTCTTTCAGGTTTAAATGGAATACGGATCAATGGTTAAATTGGGTCTACGTTCATATTTAGATCTAATCCAATCTGTTTGCACATTGTACATGTAAAAGCCTTGATTTCAGTCCTTTTTTTTTCAGATCCAGTATTACCACAGATATTTTGGATCTGAATTCAACTTTATATAATCAGACCTCTTTTTTATCCAAACTCATTTTCCAATCTCTTGTACATGATTTGGATTTGGATTCAGGTCTGAACTATATCGGATCCATTGCTCTAATTGCTAGGCTCTTCCAGTGTGCACGAGCGTAGCATTCTGTCCAATTCATAATTAGCAATAATACTTTTCGAAAAATGTGTGTATGGATTTAAGGAGTGGATATCCAATTCCTGCAAGATATGGGCATCATTGATATATGTGGGCCATGCCCCCAACAATATAACAAAAGAAGAGAATAAAAAACGCCCACGTATTCACAATGGAGGTGATCTGCCAAATCACTTTTAATGAAAGTGATTGGGCATCTTCACTGTCCACAAATTGCATAAAGACTGTGAGGTCATCTGGGATGAAGCAATGGACGGTAAAGATGTCAAATCACTTTCTTAAAGTGATTTGACGGATCACCTGATCGGCTCTCGGTTTTAAGCGCGGCCACCACACTAGCCACACACACAAAAAAGGTGTGTTTTTTGGATGTCACTGTTGGATCGTAAAGTCACTCTATCTTAGCTCAAATGGTTTCGGATCCGGATCTTTTCTCATGGGTTCATCCAACAGCTTGACCAGCTAATAAGAGCATGATAAAGCGGTTTTTCCTAACTATCTCACACCATCGATCTCGATCCCAATATTGGATTTTTTGACAAACAAGTTGACATGGCATGTTCTGTTTTTTTATGAAATTCAAAACGCGTGTCCCTTGAGTCGGATCCAGGATGGAGGTTTTCCAAATTTTGACTGTTCAGGACCCAATGTATTTAGCTGTTTCGGATCTGAACCATTTGCATTCCTAAAGCTGAGTGTATATATTGTCACTCTTATTCTTGCCGGGATCACTATACTGACTTGGTTATTGGAGTCAGCTTTCTTGGATCCGAAATTCTTATTACCTCTTGTCTTAGTTTTGTACTTTTAGGTCTCTTCAATGATTAAAATGATTCATGATAAAGAGTGATTTTATGGGTTTTTTTTTTTTTTTGGGATAAGAGCTCTTTATGATACACTGAGATAAAGTCTTAAGTATCCTCATCTTTCTTTTTTCTAAAATCATAGAGTTGACAAAATACCAGAAACTCTTGCATGCCTAGTAATTTGCTATTATGACTTTGACAAAGGCTACACAATCACAATTTGATTTGGGTCCGGATCTTAATTTGAATAAACTTTATAGAGCTGGACTTGGACCTCACGTGAATACAATATATCCATTATATGGACCAAAGGAGTTTGATACATCCAAGCCATTTCAAGGTCCAGGTCCAATACTGCCAACCTGGACCTGGATCCATCTTAGTATATAACAACCTTCACTAAAATCCAGCCCATGGAGATCTTGATGAAGTACGCAAGTGGGTCAACCTACATTACCTTAAAAACCAACTGCTCCAAGATCCACCAACATAACTAGATCCACAACTCTGGCAAGCCCAAAAGGGGTCCATTCTAGCCTCGAGCCATATCTGAGCCACCCAGATCTCGGACCGTTATGCCAATAGTATCGACCCGACCCAAAGAGCACAAAGGACTTGCCTGTCATTAAGCTAAAGCCAATGGGTAAAATCATAATTACATTAATTAGAATTTTAATCATGCAATTAGTGATAATTAATACCATGTTATTACATGCACTACCGTCTATTTTGGTGGGTAAACTTTCTCTCTCTCAGATGGATGGTATTTTGTTTCAGCGATTTTGCTCCAATCTCATCCAAATCCTCGTGAAATAACACGGGCCATCGGAGGGGAAGGCTCCAATTTGGCTTCTTCCTTTATTGGTTTGGAGATCTGTGAGGCATTTTTCCTGATGGTGGTGCTCTTCCGTGGAGTAATCCATGGGGAGATATCGAGATTTGAGGGAAGATGGTCGCTGTGGTATGTAAAGGGTGTTGTTCTCTGTTTGTTTTGAATGAAATTGGAGAGTTTAGAGCTGGGGACCTGAGTTGGTCTCAGTGCTTTCTTGGGGGTTTAGGCTTTTATCGGACGGACCTGGGATGAAAGCATCATTCTTTGTTGTCAAATCCTTTCTTTTGTTTATAATTTAAGCATTTGGGAGGAGCTGGTTTTTGGTGTTTCTGAATGCTGAACAAAGATTGGTGGTTTCTGTTTGGCGTGGTTCAGGAAAATTAGGATCTTGTAAAAAAACTTTAGCTCGACCCGGACGTATTTTGTTGTGTCAATCTTTCACTTTTGGCAAGTGGGTGTTGTGTATTCCCTCCTCAAGAAGAATGTAATTTGTATCTGTAAATAAGCATATCACGAGGGAATCTTGTAGAAAATGTGTCAAATTGAAGTGTTTTTCTGGCGTTTTTAGTGTGAAATTTGGTTAGGGAGGAAGGGAAAGAGGGTGAGGGAATGTCTTTTAGGAGTATAATTCAAGAAATTAAGGGTGAGATCGGCAGTATGTCAAGGAAGGGGTGTGAAGGGAAGTTGGGATATGGGTCGACGTCTAGGTCGCAGAGTGGGAGCCATGGATGCGGCGGAGAAGCCGCCCACGGGCCGAACGATGGGGAGAAGCAGAGCTGTTGGGCAAATATGCCACCTGAATTGCTGAGGGATGTGATCTTGAGGGTTGAGGCGTCCGAGAATACGTGGCCGCCGAGGAAACATGTGATCGCCTGTGCCGGGGTCTGCAGGAGTTGGAGGGAGATAACCAAGGAAGTCGTGAAGACGCCGGAGCTGTCGGGGAAGCTGACATTTCCAATCTCTTTGAAGCAGGTTAGTGGAATCCCCATTTGTGTATTTGTCCTTGAAGCAGTAATGTTATCACATAAGCTTTCCATCTGGATGAGCATGTTGTAGTTTAAGGAGAACGAAATCATTGCTTAAATGGCTGAAGGTTGTTGATGGATTTGAAGGGATGCTGCTTGTGATTGTTGAATATCATTTGTTTAAGTGCTTTATCTGAATTGAGCTACAGGCTTAAGACAAACACTTGACACATGAAATGGTGATGCAGTTGCTTGATTTATCATATCACGCAGAATACAGATGTATTAGCTCCACACGACAAGTTCATTCCATAATGTGAGATACTAGGGCATATTAGATGTGTTTTGAATTTGGATCTCTAATCATCCATGTTTCATTCGGCTCATAGTTCTGGCATACAGAAATGCAGATACTCAGAAAAAAAGGAATTAAGAAACAAACAAAGAAAAGAAAAATTGGTCACATTGTTATGCTTTGCGTATTATTCAATCTAATCACTGTTATTGCTGGTATTTTTCTTTTTATTTCTTTGCAAATTTTTCTTGAGAAACTGAAAATTGCCTGAGATATTTGAATATCAGCAATGACTTTCTCATGATGTTATCAGTCGTTTCTTGTTTTATTGTCTCTTTTCCTTTTAGTTCTATGAAAGAAAGAAACCAGAAAAGGAAAATAAAAGAATCCGAACTTACACTTAAGTCTGGCTTGTCCCCACATCTAGTTTTACATTAGCTTCCCCATAAACAATTGTCCACATATTGTGAGATTGCAACCTATCAAAGTGTGATTGTCTACGTGGAAATTAGTGGAGGAATTTTCAATTGGGATTCACAAATGATACAAAGAGAAGAAGAGGAGAATCAAGGTTTTGGATATGTCTTTGATGGTTTGAATGTTCAATTTCTATTTGTTAGGCATTGAAGTCATGAAAGCTTCCTTTTAGTTGGTTGTTGAATGTCAGAAAGGGTTAGTGAAGCCTAACTGGAGTATGCTAGACTCTTAGCTGCCCCTGATAATTACTTTACTGCTTAGTAAAGAAAAGAAGAGGACATCTACTTCTAGTTCTAACCAGAAAGTAAATCGCTTACCTGATTAATAATTGTCTGTTCTTTGGTGGTGATAAGGATAATGGTGAAGGTGGGGGAAACATGAAAGACTTAGGATGAAATAATTAGCAACTTATCTATGGAAGCTCACTAAAATTGCAAAATTTTGAAAAGACCCAGGGGAAAGCTGTTTGGCTTGTTGTCTTTTTCTGTCACGTACAGTGTGCATTTATAGTATGATTCAAAAGTCAAAAATGTGATGTACCCTTGAAAGATACAAATTTATGACACTGACAGCACATGTGTGCACATTGACAGACATGTGCACACCCACACACAGAGGAGCTCAACATAGCTCTCTGTACTATGGTTTCTCTGTAGTCCATGTGATTAAACTGCAGCTTACTAAGGTCTCTGGGTGCTCAGTGATCTGCTAGATGAAACACTAGCTCCTGGTGGATATCTACTGAACATTGTTGTATAGGACTGGTTCTTTTATATAAACATTGTCATTGTTGCTCAGATATTTTGATTCGCTTGAGCAAAACTTGTAGAAATGGTTGTCTTGAAATGTTGGCAAAAGATATACAGATCTGATAGCTTTTTGAGTGTTACCTATGAAAAAAAAATGCCAAATTTCCAGGAAATTTTCTTAGTAGAAGATCTATGTGTCATAATCTGTCATTAAAGTTCATCATCAGTGAAGGTTGTTATCTTGTTAGTTTCCCTTTGTTGATTGTCATATTCAGAGCAAGATGATTTTCACATTGATCCAGAAGAACATATTATTCTTGTTTTTTGAGCAGTCAATAACCATTTTTCATTGAAGATGAGGTCCAATAATATGTATTAGAGCAATCATTGTGTGAATTGTTTTTTGTATGTCTGCATTTGGTAATACTGTAATTAGAACATCAAGAATGCACTTCGATGATTATCAATGTGATAAAGTGCTGGTGCTTCATGTTGTATTCCTTCTCACTTTTTTATTTTCTCATGAATTGGTGCTTTTTCTCTTCACAGCCTGGCCCAAGAGACAACCTTGTGCAATGTTACATAAAAAGGGATCGTGTCCCACATACCTATCGTCTTTACCTTGGTCTGACTCAAGGTAAGTTATTAAAGCTTTGTTGTTGTTGTCAATCATTCTATGTTCTACCTGTCTTGACCATTTATGTCAGATTATTGCTTTTGATGATTTTTTTTTTTCATGCTACCCTTTCTTGTTCTTGCCTTCTTGGCTTAGCTTATGCTTTGACTTAACAAAGCTGTCTTAAGTTCATATTAAACTTTCCTATTGGATTTGTACAGCAAACACCACAAAGCAAGTGCTGATATTTTCCTGTTATTTCACCTTACTGAATCAGACGTGCTTTTTGATGGCTTACTTATTTAGACAATGAGTTGAGAAAAATTACTTTTGCATTGACTATTGACTACAAAATAAAGACTAGTGTCCACTCTTACAGTTAGTAAACTGTAGAGATTGTTTTTGCTTCAGAGCAAACAAACAAGGAGACAGTTTCACACCTTCTTCTCAAGCTTCATCCATTCTTTCATTGACATGATCTGTATAGCACAATGTTATTGTCCATATGCATAGGGGTATACACTTTACTCTTGAATATAGTTTATTTAGTCCAGCCCGCAGCAAGGTGGACATTGTGGATTCATAGCTGATCTTAACACAGGGTATTTCTTCATAATATTTTGTTGACTTGTTAATTTAACTGTCGCTGCACATTTGACAAAATATTTGTAATTTTATGACTGTTGAGTTTCCTTCTTGCAGCACTGGCAGAAAATGGAAAATTCCTTCTTGCAGCACGCAGGGTTCGGCGTCCAACGTACACAGACTACATTATCTCTTTAGATGCTGGGGACATGTCCAAGGGGAGTGGTACTTACATAGGGAAGTTGAGGTACATCCTGGATAGTCCCCTCTTTGGTGAAGCATGAAAACTATATGAGCTCATTTGCCTGTTTGGACTGCTTTCTTCTTTGGGAACTCTATCAATTTTAGTGGCCTGAGACTTTCTTACTTTGTTCCAATAGTAATTGCTCCCATTTTAATCTGAGACATGCTTTTCATATGATCACGAAAAAAAAAAGCTGAAATATTTCCCGTGATGAGAACAATTTTGTATACTCATTCCATTTTTGGTGTGATTATTATTGTCAAAAGAAATGTTATTTCAATGCTATTCAAGATATTTTCCCAAATCCGAATGGTGTATTGGCTTCATGTGTAAGGATGGCTTTCTTTTATTGCAGCACACCAGCAGCATTTCTAGTTTCTCAGTAAAGCAATGGTGTGGTCATTGTGTCTGATGCAAGTATTCTGCCAGTTGTGCACAAGTATATTGCACAAAACACATGCACAAGCACATGCTAATACTTGTACATGCAGGGAAAACATGAAATTCAGCTTAAATATTTGGGAAGAGGTGTTTGTATATTTTTTTTCTGTTATACTGACTACTATACCTGTATATGTTATTAGTTGCAAATCCTTCTTGTTAGTCAAGGGCTCAAGATTGACTTGTATCTTCAATTTTGTGTTGATAGATCAAACTTCTTGGGCACAAAGTTTACCGTGTATGATGCCCAGCCTCCTCGTGCTGGAGCTGTAGTCACAAAGAGCCTCTCAACCCGGTTGGTTGGTCTGAAGCAAGTCTCTCCAAGAGTTCCTGCAGGAAACTACACTGTTGCCCATATTTCATATGAGCTGAATGTCCTAGGTGCCAGGTATGAACTAACTTCCTGAGTTTTCTGAATACCAGAAGCAGGACTATTGATTCCTTTGGGTCATCAATGACCTAGAGGCTGTTGATATATTCTGTGTTTGTTGTTTTACTATACAATTGGAGACGTCCAAAATCTGTAAATAATTGGTTCTCCCAAAGCTATTTAAATGCCTCTTGCTCGTCAAGGTCGGCAAACCTCTCCCTCTTTGAATTGCTGGAAGTAAATCAGTTTCTCTGATGTAATTGGCTTTTATTTCTTCAAAAATCTGCTTAAAAAGTGCAGAACAAGATGGTTACCTACCATCATTTGTGGAGTAGGATTGCTAATTAGGTGTTAGCAATGCCTGCTAGAAGAACTTCCTATGAGCTCTGTCACATAGATGTGGGTGCGAAGGGTATGTCATGGCAATTTCCAAAATCATGCTTGTTGGGGTGTTTTTATATATATTCCATAGGATGCATTTACAATTATACAGTTTGTTTTTAAGGCTTTTTATAAACTTGGATAACTTTGAACCTATGTCATATAGGTGTGGGTGCAGGTGTGACATGGGTGCTTTGGGTGTGTAGAATCTCCCATGTTGCATAGCCTTGTTATAGTGGAAACACTAATTGCAGTTGGACTTTTAACATTTTCACTTTCTTCTGCAATGTGTTGACGGTGCAGTTTCCTTAGCTGCCTTTTCTGAATTACAACTGTTTCTCTTGATGAGAGCATAGAGTGAACAACACTTTGTTGTAATATTTCACTTATTATTGGCTTGAAATATATGGATTCCCCCCCCCCCCTCTTTTGGCTCTTGTTAATGTGATTTAGTGTAATATGCAATTGGAGCATTCTTGAAATAATTTACATGTTCGTTTTCAAAACCAGGGGCCCAAGAAGAATGCTTTGTGTTATGGATGCCATCCCAGCAACTGCAGTTGAACCTCGAGGAGTTGCTCCAACACAGACTGAATTCCTTCTCAATAGCCTTGACCCCTTTACATCTTATCCTTTTTTCCGATCAAAGTCCACCCTATCAGAAAGTTCATTCTCGGGGCCATTATCCAGCCGAAATGGTGCAAAAGATGGAATGTTGGTATTGAAAAATAAAGCACCAAGATGGCATGAACAGCTTCAGTGCTGGTGCTTGAATTTTCGTGGGCGTGTAACTGTTGCTTCCGTGAAGAACTTCCAGCTTGTTGCAGCACCTGAAAACACACAAGTGGCTCATGATCATGATAAGGTTCTACTGCAGTTTGGGAAAGTGGCAAAGGACTCATTCACAATGGATTATAGATATCCTCTTTCTGCTTTTCAGGCTTTTGCAATATGCCTCAGCAGCTTTGATACCAAGATTGCGTGCGAGTAAAGGTATAGACACCCCTCACAAATGCACTGAATGTTTTTCCTTTTCACTTGCTTTGTTTCTGTTTGTCTTTTCGGTGATGGATCCAGCATATCCCTGGTTTTATAACGATGACTCAAATATATCTGGTTCTTGAACACCTAAAAATTTAAATACGGTGAAAAATGTCATTTTCCTTAAAAAGAGTTGGTTATAGACTGTCACATGGATACCCCATTTTGGCCGCCGTATCGTGTCCCCCCTGCTTAGTGCAACGTCATATTGAGAACTTCACAAAATGGCTGTATCCCCTTATCCACAGCGATATGCATGTGACATAGGTTATAGACATCCTTGTTATTCTAGATGTTTTATGGCGTTATTGTCATTGTCATCATTGGCATCATCATTTTTTTATTGTGGCCAATTCTCTTGTTCTCTTTCAGGTCTCGGCTCTCAGCCTCAAAATTCTTACAGTGAATGGCCGACTGTCCCCGGAGGCTGAAGTTTAAGCTTGAGGTTGGTTGTTGATGCCCAATTGGTTGTATAACGTGTTTGTGCTTGTGTGCATGCACGTGCTTGTATGTGTGTGTGTGGTGTACATAAACTTTTGGAGGTATAACAGCCTATGTTCATGCTGGACCTATGATCAGCTTGTTTGGCGATTCCTTCCTTTCCAAATTGTGTGCTTTACTTCTGTGGAATTGGGCAGGTTGCATGAGTTTGATTTCTTTTGCTACTTTGAGGATAGTAAGTTATCCTTATAATGTACTTTTATGTAACTTTTGCTTTTGTCCATTCGTAAGATCGCTGGTTTCTCTTCTTTGAACTTGTAATTCTCATTTTCAGTCTTTCTTTTTTAGTGAAAATATCATTGCACGTTAATTGGTAGGTGCCTCCCATCAAAATATCACTATGGTCATTTTAAAAGCTACATGGATGTCATCTATGCACGTTTTCTTTAGTAAACAACAGGTTTTAGATCGTGTGATTACGCATATAAAAAGGACATTCTATTCTACCAAATTCTAATCTGCTAGAGATTATCCCCAAAAAATTTTAAGGGTGTTTTTTTGGCAAATCTGATCGTACATATGTGATCTTCATGGTAAAAAAACCTAAGAACCAGCTCTTGTAGCAATTTTTTTCCATAAAAAATTGTAATGTGCTAAAAATCAATGGTTTGAAAATTTTGAAGTTTCCTAGTTCATAAAAATCCAATGTATGCATCAAAAAATTTCACAATAAGTCACTTAAGTTTTTGATCATGAAGATCACATCCTTGTGGTCTGATTTGCTACTTTTAAAGATTATTTTTAAAAGTGATTTGGACGGTTTGTACTTTCCTTTAATTGGACGGTCTCCCTTTATATATATATATGTATATATATATATATATATATATATATATATATATATAGAGAGAGAGAGAGAGAGAGAGAGAGAGAGAGAGAGAGAGACGTATCACTTGTACTAATTCAGCTGCCACCTTGATACTCACATTGGGCTTATCCTCTTTAAGATGTGGTTGAAAATATCTGTTTCCAACTCTGAAATCACAAAAAAGAAGTGGATATGGATCTGTCCATGCTGCCCTGATGGAGTGGATGACTAAACCATCTCATCTCCTCATGAATGGGTCCCACGTTTTGGCATGTTGGGTAAGAATAGATTCTTTTCATGATGTTAACTTGGTAATCTGTCCGTGGGAAGGCGGGCCCCATCCACTCTCAAGGAACTGAATTCTGCCACACCCAAACTGTAGTTTGGGGCCCTTGGGCACATCCCCAACTCTTCCTAATTGCAAAGCTGAGATAGGGATGTAAACAGTTCGGATCGGGATCAGATGTGACCAATACCATATTCGACTAATCGGATGTTAAGCTAAACAGTCTTGAATTTGGATTCGGATGGTGAAAAGCTCATTCTAGAGCTGCTTTTTTTACATGTAAACGGATTCGGGTATTAATCAAATTTGGATATTTGTCATATTCTGTAAAAAATGTGAACCATATTCACATCCGATTATGATAATTTGTGGTTTTGGCTAACCAAATGCCACTAAACAGAACTGAATTCTGTCAGATATAGGATTTTTGATAAAATCCGATTCATTGACATAGGCTAAAAATTGGTACTCTTGATGGTATTGTAACAAAGATAAATGATGAGGCAATCTGATGATCATCTTACTAGAGTTGCTCAACCCAAATCTCTGCCATACTACGCCAAGGTTTGGTCAATCAAACTTAGCAAACCACACCCATTTGGAGCCTACTGATGAAATTCATGGTTTCATTGTACACATTTAAAAGCTGTTAATACCATAGCAGATAAATTGGTATCTCCTAACCAGTTTATCCTTCTAACCAACCAAACCAGTTTAAAGATTATAGTTGCAGATATTTTCAATCTAATTGAAGCCTGAAGATGCATATAACATCACATATTTTCTAAAAAACATACTTTGGATTGAATTAATTTAATTAATTAAAACATTCTCCTAATTAAACCATTCTAGCTAAAAATCTGGGCAAGGAGTTACATAGCTTAGGAACGATGCATTGATCTCTCTAAAAGATCATCTAACCCAAAAGAAAATATAAGCTAATTCATGTTTTCAACCAAATAAGCTATAACAAATATAAGTTCAGATTAACTCAGCAAATAATATCTAAAACTATTTTAGAATCAGTTAGAACGGTTAGGACGGATGGACCGGTTAGGACCTACCAATTACTCTCCAAAAGATGTCTGCCCGAGTAGTTTAGATGGTACAATTGGATCTTGTTTGATAATCTCTCATAAAGGTACAGTCCATTGCAAAGGACTAACAAGAAATCCACATCGAACAAGACCAAATACTACGCTGAGAGTACTCAACCATACCATTCATAATATTGTGCTTCACACGAATTCAATATATAGAAAGACCATTTTGTCTTTTTTGATATTTACCCGGCGAAACCGGCCCTAGGATCAGAGACCTACTGTTCTGTCTGTGTAAAACTCTGTGGGCTTACCCTTTTCCCTCAGGAGTCACCATGCTTCGGCTTGCATAAGGGGTGATGCCCATGAGATTTGAACCTAGACCTTCGGCCTAGCAGCCTAGGCCCCATCCCACTACGCGAAATCCCTTTGGGGTGACCTTTTTGTTCTTAAGATCATAGTTACCATGAAGCGAAATGGATACGAGAAGCGATGAGGGAGCGAGTGATAAAAAGCAGTATGAAGCGAGATGCGGTTGTGAAACGATTATGTAAATACATAAAAAATGAAAAGGAAACACATAGGCAGTGGCAAATTAGAAATGACATAATTAAGCACAACTATAAAACTATATATAAAACACACAGGCTTGTTATAAAAAAATATTATTTTTAATATAAAAAACATATGAAGTGAGGAGGCAGGTGATAGTGAGAGGGAGTCAATTTGAAAAACGAAGAGAAAGCAAGCCTCCCACTAAAAAAAATAAAGTTCCTCACATTTTAAAAGAGGGTTTTCCAAAGCTTCCTCTCCTCTCAGAAAAGCGAGGATTTTTCAGCTTCAGAAGCAAGCTTTCCCATGTAGCAGTAACCTTCTCGTAACTATGCCTAAGATTACCTCTGCAAGAAAAGCTAAGCCTTGGCCTCTTAAACCGTATCAAATGGATATTGCTTTCCCTGAGAGCTGGGAAAAATAACAAAACAAAAGGAAAAAAAAAATCAAGAGTATAGAAAATTGCTAAATCCCATCTTGTAAACTAAACTCAACAATATGTGATTGTCTTTGTTATATGCAGGACTATCAGATAATTTAATATGACGATCCTACAATCTATAAATAAGCAATACAAATTTTTCTGATGCTTCAATCTCGTGGCAATTTACAAATATAACTGCCACGAGTATCTCCAGCTACGGTACCTATATAATTAGCATTTACATTTTACAACAGGAAAAAGTAAAAAATAAGAGTCGCTCTTCATGCCTGCATCTGTAATGTTTTCTCTGGCTCCGCAGCATTACCAGAGAAGGAGAGGCTCTCCTTGTTGTCCGGAAGATCATCAGAGTCTTTTTCAGGCAAGTCGAGCCCCCGGAAGAACTCGGTAAACTTCGGAAAGTGCTCAGGCGAAAAGAAGTATGCACCCATCCTGTTATAGTTAAATGAAACCAACCTCCAGCTATCATTCTTTAAATTCTCTTCGATCCTCTTGAAATTAACTGCTTTGCCGCCGGAAACTGTTGTGTTCTCTCCTGCAATGGGCAGGCTATGCTCCAGGCATGCTGCCCTTATTTGTGATATCAGCGGCTCCGGGCTCGATAAGGCTTCAGTAGGTTGATGGGCATCAGAGAGATCCATTCCTGGTAATACCAATGTAGCTGAATTTGCAGCAAACATCTTGGCAATGGCGTCATAGCCGTTTCTTCTGTCAGTGTTATAGAATCCAGCAGTTAGCTCGGCAGCATGGGACCGAGTTTTGTACCAACTATGCACAAGCGGGACCTTGCCGGAGATAGTCACCGAGCTATCGCTGAAAACCCTTGAGGCAAGAGAGAGAACGCGGTCAGCATGGGCGATCAGCTGATCTGAATACCAGGTGAGGAAGAAATTGCCGTATGGTGTTTCCCAGGAGCCGCAGGAGTCCTTGAAGAAGTTGCTAGTCTGTGGCCAATGGTTATAGCTGGGTGCATCATGGGGACCGGAACGGCCCCAATTGGCATGGCCGGAACTTTCAGCATGTTGTTTGAGGTTCGCAAGCATGTGTTTGTCATAACACTGGAACTCTCCTGCCCCCTGAATCTTGCTGCGGCAACCTTCAGGGTTCGAAGGATACCGAAGTTCACCATCAGGACCGAGACTCACTGATATATCCTGTTAGAAGTAGATCAAAGAATGCAGAAATTAAAATCAGAGGTGTAATTTGTTGGGCAGGAAGATTTCAGAGGCAATCCTCAGAATCATCTTCAAAAAGTTTCTGGACACAGTATGGTATTTACCGTTATTGTGGTGCCCAGGAAGCTCAGGAACGATGACTTGAATTCAGAGAGAAATTCTTCATAGACTTGCATGGGAGATCTTCCTGCAAGAACTGGAAGGCTGTCAACTGCCAATGACAAACAGTTCTTGTACCGCTTTCCCGCACGATCCCTGAAGAAAATATCAGGATCACTTTCTCCAATCTTAATAACCCATGGAGGAAGCGAGATGTCTGATCTACCATGCAAACAGAGAGAAACTCGGAGTTTGAGTCCAGCGTCACGGATCATTTCGACTAGAGATTGATATGCAGACCAGTCATACTTTCCGGCTGCATCGTTCTCGACAATTCCCCACCATACTGGAACGCTCACACCAGTGACTCCAAGAAGCTTCAATGCCTTCAATCCAGCGGCGAGAGCCTTCGTATGGTTAAATGTCTTACTGTCCGAGACTGTATCAAGAGGAAGTGCTACGTATAATGGAACTCGGGCATTCTGCATAAAATTGTTTGGGGAAATCAGGAATGCATCCAATGTTAAGAATCAAACACCAAGGAGTTTAAATTTTCAGACTCGAACTTAAAGGAAAACATATGACATGAGAAATTCCTTCGGTCCACCACTTGCAGAATCTTCACAGCATCAAGGTTGAACAGCTAGACTTTGGCCTTGAGCAAGGGATCTAAGGTTGCAATCTAGAAGGTCACTCTGACAAGAGATCAGAAACAAATCCTCTAACAAAAATAAGTATTGGTGCTACCCAGTTCATCTGGTACATAGACAAGGATATCTTGTGGCATATTTTCATGTTTGCACCTACTGATACCATACTCAACCTGAGATTAATGATTGAAGACTAGAAATTACATGCCCCCAGTAACCGAAAATAACATGCATGTTTGCTTTGGTATCACCACTGAGAAAGTAGAATATGTGATTGTTAGTGACAAGGTTAATCGTTCAGGGAAAAAATAATCACAGATGGCAATCACAATCACAACTTAATACTTTTTTCATGTTTCACTAACCATGATAAAGTTTTGTGATTGTGATTTACGATCACACAATCTTGAGAAAATCCAAGATTCATAGGGCATTGCAAACATGACCCTCATGTACCAAAAGATCAGACGGAGCACATGCACACCGACACTTGATATTTTAGTTCCACTAGAAGACCAAAAAGTTCCATTACGTCAATTTGCTCTGATTTTTTTTGAAAAGGGTGCTTTATGGCATTTGTCCCATTTGCACTTTACATCCTCCTAACAAAGGATTAATAAATACAACCAACAGAAGATTAGTAATGAGGCAACGAGGAAATAACAAAGAAACTATTTCCTCAAAGGATCCAAAATACTCATTGAACCTATCCAACGGTTATTATGTCAAGGACAACTCATGTCATCAAACTATTTCATGTTATTCGAACAGAGAAAATCAGAGAGATTTGTTGACTGTCCATTAGTGGTCTGTTAATGAGAGAGAGAGAGAGAGATGAAAGGAAAAATAAATGTCCCTCTTGATGGGTGAGTTCTAAACCATATAATGTCACTTACAAAAAATTACTTGACCCAAACAACAACCAAAAAACAGGTAAGACCCACATAAATTGAGGGCTTCAAACATCCAAAAAAGGGTTTCAAATTTCAATAGAATCTTGAAACTAAATTTTGGTTCTGGCAAACAAGAACAAACACCCAATTTATATGTCACTCTAAAGGGGTTTTATTCATTTTAAGAGTGGAGTCAAACTTATCTTGAATATTCGCCACGAGAATTTTCAGAAAAAGAAAACTTGTCAAAGAAAAAGAAAAAAGAAAATCAAAAGTCAGTATTCTCACACTCCGTGTTTGAAACTAAATTTGGGGCTTACTGAAAGAAACCATTTATCCAACAAAAAAGGCAAAATTTTCATCACCGTAATAAAAATAAATAAAATTTTAAAAAATAAGAATATAATAGATAATATCATCATATTCATCACCAAAAAGAAGCGCCAAACCCCGACAACTAAAGCACGGAAAATAGGGGGAAGATCTCTCGAAAAATCACGAAACAAACGGTTGGATTCAACTCATAAACACCCATGAATCTGAAGGCTAACGAAAAGGAAATCCCCGAGGAGAAAGAGGGGATTTTCTTATATCACCACACAAAATCTAAGGCTTTCCGTACGCTACATGGAGGAAGAACTACGACTACGAGGAGCCCAGAAAGAAGGAGAATAAAGAAGAATAGGTCCGGAGATCGAATTGTTTACCTTATTATCCTGCGAACACCTCCCGGCCTTCTTTCCGACGAGAACCCTCTCCGCTCCGGCGGCGGAGAGCACCGGAACCGCCGGCTGCCTCCTTCTCCTCCAATCGGCCGCGAGACCGACCCCAATCCAGCTCACCTTCCTCCTCGAAAACCCCAACTCTCTGCGATACCCAACCAGTCCTGTCTTCGGGAAAATTCGATTCTTTCTCCCGACGGGAAACTGCGCGCTTCCGATCACCGAAACCTCCATGATTCAGCAACAAAGAGCCCCAAATGCCGACCGAACCTCACAAATTTCCGGTAAAAACCCACAACAAAACAAACCCCTTTTGAGAAATTCAGGAAAACCCAGAAAAAGAAAAACCTTTCTGGAACCAAAAGACCCCCCAAATCCCAATCACAATATTCAACCCACAAAAACAAATCCCGATGAGAGAACCACCAAATTCGCGATCCGAATCGGAATTCAAAGACAGAGAATCACCAAGAACAGGATATTAATATATCTATAACTAAAGATTTCTAATAAAGGAAGGATATCGAAAAACCCTCTTTTTCTGGCAAACGGATAACCCAAAATCCGATATTTAAAGAGGGAGAAGGGAAACAGGAAACTAAAAATAGGGAACGGATAAAATTACAGACGGAATCTAGCTTGGATCTGTGAGCGAAAACCAAGAGCCCTGGTGAGAAAACCTGGGGTATTTGGGGAGATATATACGAGATAATTCAGGAGGATGGAAAATACAGAAATTAAAGAGATGGACGGTCGAGGATATCTTAACCGGTAAAAGGACGGCTCGGATCTTTTCGTCGGTCGAACACGGCGGAAAAGCGCCTGAAGCAAAGATTCAATTGAAAACCAGGGGAGACCAGTCTGAACATTTAGTTATCGTTGTATACTGAAACTACGAAAATGCCATTTCCAGCATATCTCCCGCTGAGTCCAGCTTGGCTGCCTACGATGACATTTTTGAAGTTTTTTCTAATCTTGAGGGTGAATAATTTTTATTTGGCTGCTACTGAAGAAAAGTTTTGCCACGTGGCGAAATAACCATCGTTCGTCAGCCGCTCAAGGCAAAAAAAAAAGAATTAAAAAAAATTGTTTTCTTGTTTTGCGGTGGATAATGTGGATATCTCTCTGACGTGGCACCACGTGGGAAACGATTGGCGGAATGGTGACGTCATCATGACTGAAAGCTGAGACACGTGGTGTCAAACGAGTGGTTCTAGAAACAACGGTTCGATCGGTGCTGACGTGTAAGGTGAGGATTTTCCTTCTCTCAACTTTTCTACCTAACCAGGTTAGGAAACCTTGACTGGTGACCGCGGCTAAATGTGCATTTTTTTTTCAAAGAAAAGGACGTCGCTAATGACGTGGGCACAGCGGCGCTCCTAACAACGAGCCGAGCTAGCTTGAGCTCAGCTCGGGCTAGGTATGGCAGTGGACTGGGGTAGGGGGTGGGGGACAAGGTCTCCACCCCTGCCCCATCTCAAAATCCTACCTTCCATCCGTACATGGGTTTTGATTTTAACCTCCATCCCCGTTTCATGTCCTTCATCCGTGGTCCAAACAGGACGAGGCGGGGTGAAGCCGGTTTCCCCCTCGGTCTACTTACATCTCTAAAGAAGGATCAAGGACGGTGCAAGGCAGGCATTAAGGATGGAGACAGGGCGGGGCAGGGGAAAGCGTAAGTCCATCTCTGCCCCCATCCCTGTTTCATGTCCTCCATCCTCGGTTCAAACGGGGCGAGGCGGGCCCTGTTTCTCTTCGGTCCACTGCCATCCCTAGCTCTTGACTCAATTAAACTCAGCTCAGACCCGTTCTAGTAAGTAAACCACCTGACTTGAACAAGAGCTCAGACTCGTTAATCATAAACAAGTCGAGTTTGATCAATCATTAAAATTCAATTAAGCTCGGTTTATAGTTGTATAATGACAAGTATTAAAATATGTATAATTTTTCTTTCCCAAAAATCACTAAAGGTGGTTTTGCCCAAGTAGTTAAGTAGTTAGGCTGCTCGAGGTTTAGGTTTTGAATCCTGTCCTTTACCCGTGTTTGAAAACATTTTTTGAAATAAATAAACTTGGCTCAAACTAAGCCGAGACGAGCCAATTTTGTAGGTTGGGTGTTCAAGCTTGGCTCGAACACATACTCTTTTGAACGATCTGAGCTTTTTGAGCCTAAGCTAAGCTCGAGCCTGGCTCGTATGCACCCTAAGTAACAGTATATATATATATATATATATAGTGTATATATTTTATTTATTATACTTAATAGTTCGCGTTTTATGTATATATTTTTCATGCATCCTTTGCTTTGCATATATATTTCATGTATTTTTTATAATAAGCTTAAAATATACATTATACATAAAACACACATTTTTTTATGAGTATGAGCTCTCCAAAGCTGAACATCTTGTGTTCGGGCTCAACTCGTTTAAGTTAAATGAGCTGCTCATGGCTGCTCAGTTCATTTGCCAACCCTAGGTAGATACTCAAACTTATCAGAACCTGAATAACTGCATCAGGGGTATATAAAAATAAAGACCCAAAAAATATTCAGGTTGGATTTGAGCTAACCCACATATTGTTGAGGTCAGGTTCAACCTGAGCTTTTTGTTGGTTATATGGCCCGATTAGCCAACCATATTAGAGTATTTTATACATAATTTCAAGTAGGGGGTGTCAACGGGTCAGGTTTGGTTCAAACCCAGGTGGGACCAAACTCATATCTGATTTGAGATGCTAGTATCGTATCCGGACCTGGGTCTAATCGAACATACCATAAAAGAAACCATAACTGAATCCTAGAAGGATTACGTGAACCAGACCCAGACCATACCCGGTAAAATATTATTTTTTTTCTTTGTTTTTTGGATTTATAACCCGAAGAAATCTCACTCGGCATGAAGAAGCTGATCGAGCTAGCTCAGCATGCCATACTTACGGTCGTTGTGCCAACAACATAAAACTCTGAGGCTAGGACCCTTGCTCTGAGGGCCTATGCTATGCGTTGGCTTGCATAGAGGGGTGACCCATGGGAATCGAACCATGACTGCCTGTCTAGCAATCATGGCCTCACCCCACTATGCCAACCCCCTTGGTGCTATTCTTTATCTTATTTATATTAAAGAATTGTGGATCTTAGTTGCCCAGCTCTGTTATGAAACTTCACAAACCATTTAATATTTGGATCCTTTTGAGTCTGACGTGGATTCTAATCCAGACTCCTTTTAATATTACCAAACCCTGACCTTATAGGGTTTGGTAAGGGTGAGGCCTCTTGAAAATATATAACCATGGGGAGCAATAAACAAATAACTATCAATCTAAAAGATGCAACCCTTAATTAAAATTAATTAAAAGGACACTTCTCCATTAGACATGTTCGGGTCCTAGGGTTCTACAATTGTTGAAAATATTGAATTACAGCTTTTACAAAAAAAAGAAAACAAAAATGAAAGGCTAGAAGCTATGATCAAACCATATGTTAGTGGCAATTTCTTGCATAATTGCATATGCCCTTCGATTCGGGTCCACCCTCTTTCACAATCTTACAAGGTCTGGGTCAAACCTGATCCATTAACACCCATAATTTCAAGAAAAAACACATATGTTAAACATTAGGTAATTAAATTATACAGGTTGGATTAATGATCTCATTGTGTCGACTAAGACAACACCCTAACTTGAACCCGACTATGTGTTATCTGGTCTTGGGTACATCAAAAATTGGGTCGGATACCGGACCCATTGACAGCCCTGATACCTATAAATGTCACAAGCATGCTCCAATTTATTCTCTTGGCTTATCCACATATATACTAATCATAATGAAAAATTACAAAAAAAAAAAAAAAGTGTGTCTTGTGTCCTTTTAAACGTGTCTATGTGACAAATTACAACAATGCAAATACCCACAGTATAGATTTACACTTGCACATGGATGCAAGTGGATTAATATACGACATTGTACAACTAATATCTTCCAAGCCAAAGCCAAAGTATGCGTGTGCATTAACTACATTCTTATTATGTCAATTAATTAATCAAGAGACACTACATGTGCATGCATGTGTGCTTGTGCTCATCACGGATTCACTAATCCAATCTCGATACATTCATTTCACAATATGCATCTATCTAATTTGTTTTGCATGTAAGGATGGCAGTGGATCGAGAGAAACGGGTATCCATCTGAACCCGTCTCATTTGGGGAGGGGATGAAGGGCATGAAACAGGGAATGAAATGTGGACAGAGGTGAGATGAACTTACGCTTTTCCCTTACCTCTAATCTCTGTTAATAAAATGACTAAAATACCTTATTTATTTTATAAAATTATATATAAATCTTTTATATATATTTCTAATACTAAGTTCCTATCCCTCGACTGGTTGACCCTCTCGGCCTTTCTTTCCTCATTTTTTTCTAACAAATGCGGTAGCGGACTGGTCAACCATCTCGGCACTAGCAAGTTACAATGAGAATTTCATAGTTCTCTCCCCACGGGAATGGACCGGGAATGGAGGGCAATATTTTGAGATGGGTTCGGGATGAAGACCTTGCTCCCCCACCCTCCCCAAGTCTACTGTCATATATATATATATATATATATATATATATATATATAGAGAGAGAGAGAGAGAGAGAGAGTCTTCTTTCAATTGTTCAAGAAAAGCATCAAATTTTAGTCTTGATATGAGCTGATATCATGATATTATTGAGCTGTGACATGAGGTCGACTGTTTTAAGTCACGACCAACGATCTTTGTAGCTAAAAAGTTCAGAACATTATCATGATTTTTTTCAACTAATGACATGGCAAAGCAAGCCTTTTTTATAATTTTCATCTTTTTTTTTATTTGAATGGGTCGGTAGAGAGCCTCAATCAAGGGTTCTATACACTTGGCTAGGTGGGTTGGCTTAAAAGTGATCGTGAATTGGTTTGCCGCAAAGCTGGAAGTACGGTTCACATCGACCTCAAGCTTTTTACCAGTGGAGGCCTGAATTTGGGCCAATATGGAGTTCACATCCATCCCAATCACGATTGATGAGAACTAGGTTTTGTCTTGGCTTGGCCAAAAAAGAAAAAAATTCAAATGTGTCCATAGCGGAACATGAGGACAACCTTAATTCGAAACCTATAAAGGATATCTATTGTCGCAAAGTTGAAGCTGGGTGTACTTTTTGATGGATGGACATGAGGGACATCGAGGATTTTACTAACCATAGTGATGCAGAGCATCCTGAAGATCCGAGCTTTGAAGACGAATTGAATCCAAATTTAATTCTCAAGATCTGATCTAGGATGTGATCCAATCGAGCAGGATCATTTAGGTCTAATTAGATCTTTGCGTACCCAGATCTATTTTTAATATTGTGCTATAATATGTGAGATATTTTGTATCTTTCTCAGAGATTATAATTTTATATTTCGATTTCATTTTGTCATGTTATAAAATCACATTAAATTTGTTTTTAGTTTTTATTTTTTAGGAGCCGGATTATACGAATCCAGATAGTTTTGGTGCCCTATAAAATTCTTTTGTAGCACTAGAGGGTGTATGGAGAACGCGGGTAGTTTTTGTTTTTTTTTAATTATATTATTTCTAATGCATTTTTGTGCAGGATCCAATTGGCTACATGTTTTGGATCTAGATCAAGATCCATACCCAAGATGCACTAGTTTGCACCACTTGGTATGAACCAATATAGCCTTCATTCAAATTCAACCTTGACTATTTCAAGTCAATATGGTTGTTGGACCTCTTAATGGTCCTTAGCCAAAATTAGCTTAGTCAAAATCGTGGGTTATGCTATGCTTGGGAAGACCATTCTCCTCTTTAATGTGGCTCTTCTCCAAGCTTATTAATCAAGGAAGGTTGACAAGGGAAGGTGACTTTTATTCTGAAAATTTTAAATTTTTTTTGGTGGAGAAGAAGTGTTTGAAGGGTGAAGACAATCTCAGTATTTTGACCGTATCTCCCTAGATACCAGTTCAAATTACATGATCTTTAGCTTGTTAAAAAGCTAAGATCTTACCCTATAAGTTTGTTGTTTACTATTTTACATGATTCGGCTTGGTTAAGCCGCTAAAATCTCTGACAAGTTTTCTGCTAATAGCATTAAGCTCTTTTGCTGGTGGAAAGCCTAAGTTTGTGAGTTTTTTTTTTAGAATCTTTTTGGTGAAGATAACATTGTCGTGTTGCTGTGTAAGCACTTGGGTTTGTCATTGCTGGGTGTTCAAGCTACTGTTTGTCGTGTTTCAGTTCGGTGTTGGTTGCTTTCCAACGACATCCCATGGCCATCTTCATCTAAATAAAAAGATCACTGGTTCATTTGTGCTTGTCTTTGCTTTATTATCAATTTTCCTATGTTTTCTTGTTGACTATTGCTAGTAGTTGTAAGTCGATTATTTGCTGAATGTTTGGAATGGATGTTCTGAAATATTTATGTTGTTAAGTGATTCTACTATTCACAAAAATATCTAGTTCGATTTGTTTTTACATAACTTGGTTTTCTGTCAAAACCCAAATTCTCAAATTTTGAGTTCTCAAGAATGACTCCAAAGAAACGATCATATCGGCCTTTATACTGGTCAATTTTTGTCATTTTTTAGCTTCTAAAAAAGCTAAGACGATCATCTACAACTTTGTAGTTGAGGTCATTGCATGAATCGATCTTTTAAACCCTTGAAAAGTGCTGACAAAGTCTCGGTCTGACAAGATTCCACTGTCACCTATTTGGTTCAGAACACACATGGTGGTGTTCGGTAATTTTTAATTATCTTGAGATTTCCTTCATGAAAAATCAATTTGTTTGATTCTGTGGAAAGTTAGAACCTATATCTAAAACTTTTGTGTTTAGAGTTCTAGTTGAATCTTCATCTAGGTATCACAAAAATATCAATCTTTCTGTTGTTGTTGAATAGTTGGAAATTTAATTCATTAGTCAATATCTCATACCATTTTCAGAATTCAAAAATTCGTAGAGACTCATAGACAACTCAGAAAAAATCTAAATCTTAGTTTGTTGGAAAGGTTTAGATCTGACCTACGTTTTCTCAGTTGATGGTTTTCGCAAACTCTACTATCTGACGGGTCAAAAACCCCTTCGAACAGATTGTTCACGGAGTTCGAAAGTCTATCTTAGACATGTCTGTCTGTCCCAGTCCTGAGTTCGTGAAACAGACACCTCTGATCCAAATCCAATAATTTTGGATTCATTAGAAAGGCGTGTGCATCACGCACAACTTTCCTTTGGACCGCCTCTGTCGAAATAGAGTGCACAGGTCTCAAAAATCTTATTTCCTCGAGTTTCATTCAAACTCATCTTCGTGAAAGCTTTCACACATGTTAAGATCTGTTTGGATTTTGGATCGTGAATCGGTGTTCACCAAATCTACATCACATAGGCTTACAAATGTGCAGTGAATATGATTGTTTTTCCAAAGCCTAGAAGAAAAAGTGTAGGATTAAATGGTTTATCCTTACACATAAGATTAGCTCAATCTTAAAGAAGTTTGGCATTTTGTTATCAACTGGGGCTCAGCTTGTCTGGTAGGAGCAGCTAGTGCTCGTCACTTTGTGTTGGGATGTTGCGAGTTCGAATCCTAATGATATCATTGTATAACTGGTAGGGGTCTGCCTAACCCCAACTTGCCTTTAAAAAAAAGAAAAGTTTGGCATTTTGTTGAATTAATAGTCAGAATTTTTGTCTATGCATTACCGACCATTCTTGGCCCCTGCCCAAATTTCTTCCTCCTCTTACGTGTCATGCTTATCCACCGTTTGTCTCATGTTTTTGAGCTCATTGTTTTTAAGCCTCATGTTTTTGCTTTAGTTAATATTATGGTATGAAAATATTGTTTTTTTTTTAAACATTTTTACGGAGAATTCGCCTCCTCTTACGTAGCTGTGCTGGCTCTGCTTGCCGAACTTATGATCACTGTTCTGACAGAGTAAAACCCTATGGTCTTACCCCTTATTCCTATGAAATTGTCATGCTTCAGCTAGCACAAGGGATGACGCCCATGAGATAGTCAAAATGGATAGTTTTCATCATATTGCTAAGTATCATTGTATGATAATAAACAATAAAAAATTTATGACTTCTACCTTATCAAAAACAGTGATTGGGGTTTGATACAAACACTATGGGTTGCATTTTCTTCTTTAGAGTACTTTCATTGAGATTGGAGCTTAAAAACAATAAAATGTACTTAACACAATGTTTGAAAACATGAAAGATGGTGGAAAACCAAGAAAAGGTGAAGATTTGAGGAAAATGCTTACATGGGGTTTTCATGTTAATTTCTCATTGTGTCTAAACTAAGTATTGACCCTTATTAACGCTAAACGGAAACCGAAAGACAACAAATTTTAACGTGGTTCGGCTGCGATGCCTACGTTTACGGTACTCTCGACATGAGAGGGAGGTTTCCATTACTAGGACTTATATATAAAGGAGGAGACCTTGTGCGAGTCTTCGAGATTAATTACAAGGATTTTCTTGGTTTGTAATTTTAGTATGAGACTCTTTGGATCCATCACTCATTATCTTTGGAAACTAACTCCTCTTTAGATCTATCTTACACTTTTTTTTTTTTTTAAATAGGGTTGACTGTAAGTTTGCTGAGATCCAGTTTTATGCTGCCAGGATAGTGACTGTAAGCACAGCAGCGGGGCTAAGTCTGTTCTTCGAGGTGGTTTCTTCATGTAAATATAAAACAAATTAGGATTGAGCTTCTTATCTTTAATTGATAAGTTAATTGGATCATTAGACTGATTGGACCTGACCATTTTCCATCTATCTTAACAAATGGGGCCCTAATTCTATATAAAAATAAAATATTTAAACTTATTGTGGGACAAAAAATCCAAATGGGCACATCGCCCGAGAAAAAAAACAATAAATTTGGACCATCAAGTTAGTTAATGTGGGTACCGAATTCCCTAGTTGAAACCCATACGAATAAATGGCTTTGATCAAATACAGACCCCATAAATGCGTTAGGCATGGTCCAAACAGTAAAAATTAAGGCCATGTTTGGAAACTAGTAGCTGGGATGGGAAGTGGCAGCTGCCAATTCCTGGTTTTGGCAGCTACCACCTCCTAGTAGCTGTTAATTCGGATTCCATCTATTGGATTCTCAACAGCTATATGTCACATGGATACGGCCGTTTCTATGAAGTTTCTAATATAACGACGAGTATATAAAGGAATACGGAACAACAGTCAAAATGGAGTATCCCTGTAACATAAAAAATAAGATCTCTAGAATAAGCAAGTTTATTTGCAAGTCCGCAAGGGCTCCACCCAGCTTGCCTTTGGAAAAAAAAAACTTGACATGAGAAACTAATGGAGGTGTCCCTTATCACAAAGTTTGTGTGGTTGCTTACGAGGGGTTATCCCTCGGACCTACCCCCCCCCCCCCCCCCAAAAAAAAAAAAAAAAACCACGGTTATTTGCAAAAACATTAGTGTTTTTTTATGGTTCAAACCAGTCATAAATATTGAAGATATTTTCAAGATATCATGATATTATCGCTGTAAATTCAGCAAACTTAATATATGTAAAATATCATGATATTCTCTTGATATTAGCAATTAATTTTACTGTTTTTATTTTTTTTTAACATTTTAAATATGTTGTTTTTCTTTCTTTGACATTTTTTACTTTTTTATGTAATTTTTTGTCTGAACATAATATTTTCTTATTTTTGTTATATTTTTTAAGCCCCAAGATTTTTTAGAGATTTATCACCAAACTTATAATATCACGAGAAATACACTCAACTAAGTATAGCCAAGATATTTGTGATTATGGTTCACACTCATAATCAAGAACACTTATAATTCAAAAATCATTCTTTAGGTTTCTCTTGCGTGATCCGCATGCAAGCCCAGGTTAGGTTACCCAGGTAACTATCCTCCACCATGGTTAATAATAAATAACTTTATCACTTACCCATCTCTCTCTCTGCCCTGGCCTCTGAAATGGGACAATTGTGCAAACAAGTTTCTGCAACTGGTGGAATCAAACATGTGATCACCAAAAGATTTTTGGAAAACCAGTTCTCATATTTACATAGGGATTGCAAACAGGGGATCCCAACAATGTTGGACTCACTTAAAGCTAAGGGGGGCGTTTGCTTGAAAGAGAATCGTACCCCTCCCCCAACGGAAACCGTTTCCACTGAAAAGGGGTGTATTTCGGGCTCCCTTTCCTGGCCAAAAGAGAACCTGATGTTTGTTTTGTCCCTGTGGACCCGGCGGAAATGTACGCCCATCAATGAGTTTCCACCTAACAAGCAAACACCCCCTAAATCTAACCATAATTTTTCTAAACTCGGTTGAATCAAATGCTTTAAGTCTATGCAAATCGAAATCCAAATGGATCTTATTCAAAGATAAAAATAAAATTAAAATTAAATAAAAACTACTAAGTAGGTGAAAACCAATGTTGTCAGAATCGGTTTTAGACCAGAACCGATTTTCAAAACAATTCAGAGAATGGGCTGATTTAGGCGAAAAATCAAATCGAGCTAAATCGGTCAGCTTTAATTTTTAAATTTAAAAAATCATAAGAAAAAAAAAAATAACATGAAACAAAAGGGCCAATTCAACCCCGATTCTGTTCGATTCAAGATGCATTGGGGTTGAATCAGCTGATTTCTTGAGGTGGGCTTGGTTTGACATGAAGCAAATTGAGTTTTCGTCCATTGGCTATCGGTTCTGATAACACTAGTGAAAACTACATGGAAATTAACAATAAAATTGAAAAAAAGAAAAGAAACCAACTTCATGATTGTCATAAGGCATAAATTCAAAAAAAATGGCAAAATCACTTTTGACTAGTAAGAATTAATGATGCCTAATTTGTATTTTCTTTTGTCAAACTGAGACTGATTAGAATCGATTTATGTTGGATTCACCTACTTGGAAAAACTGAAAACACCCAAAAAGATAAAATCCTTGTTTGATTGAGTCCTCTGGTAACCCAATTCTAAGCCCTTAGGTAAATCCTTGTACAGCGGTTCCAAGTGTATACGGATCTACACTTCAATAAATCACCTGGATGAATACAGCAAAGAGAAAATTTCCAATTAGCAGAAATGTCCTTGGTGAGTGAATTCAATGCACAATAAAGGAGATTTCCAGTTAAAAATAAAATGGTAACAATGTGAGGCAGCATAGTATGGGCCAGGCTCCATTCACTCGATCTTCAGTTACTCGTGAAAATAAACGCAGATAAAATTCAAAACTTCATGCAGAATCTGGTGTTCTTCGTCTGCAGATCTCCTTGATGAGGAACAGTTTCGTCGGAGATGCCTTCGAAGTGTGACTTGAAATGTATTAGAATCTCACACAACATTGCAGAGCTTGGAGTCTACAGGCAATTGAATGGACAATCCAGAAGCAATCTCAAAGTTCTTAGAAGAAAAAAGTTGTGCAGATGACCAATGAGTAGAAAGAAGGATAAGACCAAGATCCACCAACATAAGCTTAACCCCTCCATGACCGCCTGAACTCGAACCATATCTCATAGTGATTGAAGAGCCGGCTATCATGTGTGTGCTTTCCAACATACTCTAGGCCTAGATCCGAAAGCCGTTTCGAACATTCATCTCCATGCAGCCGTGTACAGAATTTTATGTTGTGTGAGACAAAAATCCGTCCTTGAGAAGGCTTCAATTTGGATGCAAGCCTTTCCAGGCCAACCCACACAAGAGCATCGGGCATGTGAAGGAAAACAGCACTCGCGTATATGAGATCATAGGTGACATAGTCTCCAAACTTACTGAAGTCCATATCATCACCTTTCACAATCAAAGGCCGTTTGTGTAGGAGACCCTGTGAAGGAAGTTCGTATCTAAAAGCAGCCATGAGTGACAAGTCATCTCTTTCGAGGCAATGGAAATGGGCTGCTTCCAAATAGCGAATGAAATGCAGACCCACCCTCAGAGTGCCACATCCAATCTCCAGAACATGGAAATCGGGAGACAAATTCACAGCTTTAGCAAGAAATTCAAACACATCACGCCCTCCAGCCCATGGCTCTCCATAGTTGCTGTGGTGCTCTTCAACCAGTAATTCTCCAGGACAAGGCAATGCAGTGTGATTATTTCCCCCATACTCATAATGTGAGATTCCCTTGAACCTGCCAGAAGAACCTTTACTCAGAATGAATTTTAGATCGGATAAAAAATATAAAATCATCGAATTCAATGAATGAGGCTTCCTCTTAAAATGTTAATTCTTGCCAGATTTGCAGCTAAATGAACAGAATGATTAAGAAAACAAAAGAAACCCATGGACAACATGAACTCACACTAGAAAGCTTCCCATATCTAATGGAAGCTGCAAGGGAAACAGAATTAATTGGCCGTAAGTACAACCAGCCCCACCCCATAACAATAATAGATCTCATCCATCAATGAGATCACCCAGTAAATTTGAAGCGACACTTGCAAGTTGCAACTTATGGGATCCATGCAATTCAACGAAGTATATATCTAGCATTAGGACTCAATCCATCTTAATTAGCAATAGCATTTTGATTCTCTGGGTAAAAATCCTAGAAGGGAAGTACTCAGTGAAGTAGGTAGAAAACAATACATACAGTTCATATTCTTAAATATTCTACAGAGTACATTCAGAAAACAAGATCTCCGTCAGTTCTGTTTTCCTTTAAAACTCATGAGAAGGATATCCTGACATATTTAATAACTTGTGATGATACATTTATAGAAGAAACACTATCCATTTTCTCTAAGCTTCATAAAACAAAGATCAAGGAAGAAGATAACAATGATGGTGTACAGATGATCATGGTCTTCTTCAGGACAGAAAAAGAATCTGAAGTAAAACACAGTGATAATGGTTTCATCCATGATAAGCTTACACTCTAATCATGAAGGATTAATCATGAAATTCCCACTCTAACAGCAGTGAGCGCTTCGACTTTGACGGAGATGCAATACAACTAACTGGAAGCAACAATGGTAATGTTTACAGTCTCTGAAAAGCTCTACAAATGAAATGGTAAGATATTATAGATGGTAAAGTACCCTATTGAGAAAGCTTTAGAGATAAGACACAGGATTAAGGATTAGAACATTGAGAGCTCGACGATAAAATTTCTTGAACCAGAAAAGAATTACCCAATCTGCATTCAAGAAGCAGTTTTATATCAATTACCATATGTCGGAGATCTATAAGAACCGATAACAAAGTTAAATAAAGGGAAACTGATATATATGGTAGTTTCATGGAAGTATCTGACACTGCACCATTATGCCTTGTTTGCTGGATTTGCTCATTCAAGAATTCTTTTTCCCCTATAAAATAGGGTACCACTTTATTTAATCTAAACTCTGGTTTCCATTACCAAGGAGTTGCACAATGTTAAAAAAATGTGCAGGCCTTTTCTCAATCTTATGTTAGCAATAAGCTCCAGCATTCCAAAATCCAGATGCTCTGACCCGCTTTTCTATTCATTGATTCCATTGTACTCTTATTGATGTTGGAGTTCAGCAAAATTCTCATATTACATTCAATCTGCTGTCCCATACAACGAACAACAGGTCCGAGCATTCCGAACACCTGTCTATAACGAAGTGAATCATTTTGTTGTTTTGTGATTGTTTGTGATTGCACAAGGCATGCGGTTGTAACTTGAAGGGTGATAATATGGCGACTTGAAGCTTCCCCATAACTGATGTCATTGGATGGAGCCTATCATAGGAACAGAACGCTAACAAAAGAAAATATTTAACTAAGTATGACTTAGTCCTTCAAAAATTAAGTATGACTTCCAATTGCAACGATTAACTGTCCCAAATTTCACACCTAAAGAATTTCACTATGAAAGAATCCAACATCATGATTACACAAATGCTTCTCTTTTCCCCGTCAAAAACTATAAAACATCAAGATTTCAGGTCCCTCCTTTACTATTCAAAAAAGAGGGACAACAAAGAACTCATTCAAGAACCGAAATTCTCCTTATATCATACAATATCTTACTTTTATGTCAAATGATGCAAACATATAAAAGGGAATCACCAAGAACTAATCAAACCAAACTAAAGAAACACTTCCATACACTAAACGATTCCGAATATAAAAGAAACCCTAGAAAGATTGCGCATTAAAGAAGTAAATACGGAAACCTTTCCAATTCTCAAACAAACAACCCAAGTTTCCTCCTAAAAGCACAAAGTCAAACCAGAGCTCACCAGAAACAAGATCGAAACCTCCAAACGAACAAGAAAAGCGCCGGAACAGAAAGGGGAAAATAAAACCCTAGATTTCCGAAATCAAAAGAGGAATTTTCCCACAAACCTCCGAAAATCCTCGAGTTGCTGAGCTCTAGAGCGCGGGTTGATCCCCTTGCGGAGCTGGTGCCAACCCTCGGCCGTGGTGGGCGGATCCCGAAGCTCGTTCTTCGTCAATTGATCCCTCAACCAGGAGATATCGTCCTCCGTAGCCGAGAACGAGCCCGAAGATGAAGACGACAATCTCTCCGATTCCACCTTCCCTCCATCGCCGTCCCTTCTGCTAACTCCGCTCGGCGGTTCCGAGTAGCAAACGAGCGACGATGGGAGGAGGGGAGGGCGGAAGAAGAAGAAGAAGAAGAAGAAGAGGAGAAGCGCGGATCCTGCGAGTAGCAGAACGGGGAGTGTGAAGCGCGCTTCCTTCGGCACCATCACGAAGAGCGACGGAAGGAGGGCAACGGGCTCTGGTCGTGGTTTTATGGCGGAGGGATAAAATGGGAATTTCAGTGAATGTCTGTGGCGTACCGGACAAGCTTCCGGTTGTTTCGGTTCGACTCGGGAATTGGGAATCCCGATTCTTCTCTTTCGAAAGGGGATACGGCATTGGCAGCGTGTCCCTTGACACGATTAGGGGTGTCAACTGGTGGGGTTTGGTTCGAACCTAGGTGGAGCCAAACATAGACGTGATTTGAGATGGGTGCTACAGGATCCAGACTCGGGTCCAATCGGATCCATTATAAGAAAAACCATACCTGGATCCTATAAAGATTACATGAATCAGACCCGATAAATTAATAAATTTTTTTTTTATCTTTTTTTACATTGAAATTTGCAGATCTTAGTTGGAACTCAGGTTGGTTCGGGGCATGGTATCAAACTACACCCAGCTCCAGTAAGGTTTGGTATGGGTAGGGTACGGGTTTAACACGACCCATTAACGATAGGAGACGAGACATGTACAACATTATTTTAATATTTTTAAGAATACTATTATTATATTTTAATTTTATATCAATAAAACATTTTAATATTAAAAAATAAATTTCTTATTGATTAAAAAATTACAAATTCTGTGTCCTCGTGTCCCATTTTTGAAGAAAATTGGACTTTCAAGTTGAATCAGAATCATGCATCCTCAACTCCATGAATCATTGTGACATAGGTGATTGTTATGAAATGTTTTAGTGACTTTAATATATAAAAAATATATTTATTAGCAATAGAATGCATAAAGATTATTTAAAAAACCAAATTTTTGGCTTCACAAAAAATATGAAAATTTAAGTATAGGTTCTAGACACGTGAAACTAGGTGTTAACCCAAATTAAGATCTAAACTCCACCGGGTTTGGGAGATACAAGCTCAGGAAATGGTGTCAGTTTTTTTGGTTTTATTGGTTTAGGATTGAGATTTAACTCTGACAGGTTTGGATGAAAATTTCACTTCTCACTATTGGGTTTAACCTAAAATTATGAAATTGTATGGGTAGGCAGGAGACACATAGAAGAGTCTAAGGTTAAAATTTCAGACCTAGATTCTAGACAATTTGAGAGTTATGACTAATGCAAGCCTGACAAAATTCTATTGTTAACAACAATCAAAATTTAGCTAGGTTTGGGTTACTTCGAGTTGGGTAGGTTCACACTTAGGCTTGAGCTAAGGTAGCAAACAGTATGAATTACTCATGTCTGAGAGACTTAGTGAAGGGCTTCTACAACAGGTTGAAAGGGTTGGTTCCACCTAGGATTGGTTCAGAAAAGTTGGTTTGTCTGTTCTTCGGATATAGCCACATGCTCAAATGATTGGTCCTTGGGCAGCAACCTAAGTTCCAACAAGCACCTCGACCTACTAGGGGTCAGACCTTAAAGAAATATAAAAGAGAGAGAGATTTGAGTCAACACATAGAAGAGAGGGGGGGGGGGGGGATATTTAGAGAGTTCAATATTTCATTTCATGTTGCTCAAATGAGAATTACATGGCCTATATATATATATAGAGAGAGAGAGAGAGAAAGAAAGAGAGAGAGAGAGAGAGAGAGGCTTAGAGGGCCTATTAAAACCTTGTTCACATCTTACACAATATTTTAAATATAGATAAAAAACCTCTTTGACTCAAATCTATTTCTAGATAAGCCTTTTTGACTTGTTTATTATCGAAGTCTTGTCTTCAAGAAATAGACCAGTTAATTGACCTCCCTTCTTTTATTTTTAGAGCCATCATAAACCAGCTTACATGCCCTTCCAACACTCCAAAAATAGGTAAAGATGTACCCAAGTGGTCCCCACCAAGCCCAACTGTTCTAATGGATCTTTGGATCTAGGTTAAATTGAAGTGTATCATCCCTTCTCCCTTAAGTTTCGCCTAGTCCACTCAGCAAGAAATCAATTTTAGAGGTTGTAGTCCAACTTAAGGTTGGTGCTCTAACACACACTCGTCTGTTTCACCCATGTTACACACATCTTCTTCCTTCTCATCCATGCTTAGATTGCGGTCTTTCAAACTATTGGGGGTTCAACTAGGCATGTTTACAAAAAATGATTTTTTCAAATGCTCTTCCACCACCCTAACCTTTATGAAACACTCATCTCGGGTCTTCCAACCTATTAGGGGTTCAACCCTAATGTCATCTTCCAAGTCATTCCACAAATGCACCTACCAAGCCAGATTCAGACTAATCTTTGCACATGGTACTTAGGTCATTGAATTTTTCTTGAAATTCTTGGATGGACCATTTTTGTTTGATATTCTTTATTTCTCCATTATGGTTTACTTAAGATGAAAGGTTGAAATCTTCTTAGGAATTCTTTTTCGAATTTAAACCAAGTTGGTATTCGATGGCATTGCTCATGCCATTGATACCACCTTAGAACTTCACCATCGAAATAAGTTATGTTGCATTCTAATCTATTTTTTGGTGGTACCATTTGGCTTACATAGTATTATTTTTCTTTCCAGTCTTGAGGATCTTTTTTCATAAAAGTAGAAGGAGATTTTGACAGGGCACGAAAGGAAAGTGCCAAAGCTTTGAGCTCTTGACCCAGCATTACAATCCGTCAAGTGCCATCCAAGAATGGATCCTTGCACATCATCCTCCCGTCGATCGTCACACTCCTCATGGGAACCTCCTCCTCAGTTTGCAAATTGGAGCTGTTGTTGGGTGGTTTGGATGCTTGATTGGAGTTGCTGCAACAAGTTCGTTATTTGAAGAAGGCTCGCTTTGAAACTGGGCTCATGCGGTTTTCAACACCACCAAATTTGGTATTAGTATCCTCAACAAACTTATTGATGAGTTTGGGATTCAACTCTAGTAGTTAGTCCTAGCCTTTTTTAGGTGGCATGGGTTTCACTCTAATACCAAGTTGATGTGTATCTGGGCTTGGGTTTAGACTCAGTTCAAATCAATGGTCAAGGTAGGCTAATTCGGGTAGACATGTATCCAAGTTTTGACATGATCTAAGAAAAAAATCAGTTATCCCAAATACCTTCATAGAAAAAATATGAAATTTTAAGGGTAAGTTCTAGACATGTGGAACTAAGTTATGACCAAAATTTAGGTCTAAAATCTAATGGGTTTGAGAGATATAAACTTGAGAAATGACATCTGATTTTTTCATGATTGAGATTTGACTATGATAGGTTTGGATGAAAAATTTGATGAGTTGTGGAGCCTGATTCATAGTTTTTGCCCTTGCAGGAAGGGGGGTTCGGGGGCTCCTCCCGGCGTGGGTCCCGATTGAGCTTATGTTTGGGCTTATGTTTGAGACCCGATTTGGTTAGGGTTAGGGTTGTCGCCCTTGCCTTGTATATATTTTCTCTTTTCTTTGTCCCTCTTGTAACAGTCGAAGAAGAGTAATAAGATTTCTCTCGAAGAAGAGCAATAAGATTTTTCTCTGGGCAGTCATGGTTTTTTACTCTCTCTCTCGAATTTGAGGAGAGGTTTTTTCCACGTAAATCTGTGTATTCTTCCTATATTTTGTTTGATCGTTCTTGTTCATTGCTTTCTTTGGTTGTTTTTTGCTTGTGGTTTTCCTAACAACTAGTATCAGAGCAAGGTTCGTCGAAGCAAGAATGAAAGAGGGAAAGATAAAGATTGATCAGTTCGACGACAAGAATTTCGGTTTCTGGAAGATGCAGATCGAGGATCTGCTGTATCAAAAGAAACTGTATCAGCCTCTATCAGGAAAGAAACCAGAGACAATGGGAGAAGAAGAATGACTATTGTTGGATCGACAAGCCCTAGGTGTGATTCATCTCACTTTGTCTCGCAATGTTGTGTTTAACATTGCAAATGAGAAGACGATGGTGGATTTGATGGCGGCATTGTCAAACATATACGAGAAGCCATCCACCTCTAACAAAGTGTATCTGATGCGACGGTTGTTCAATCTGAAGATGGTTGAGAGTGCTTCTGTGACCAATCACATCAACGGGTTCAACACCATCACGAGTCAATTGAGTTCTGTGAGTATCGATTTTGATGATGAGGTAAAAGCTCTTATTTTACTCTTCTCCTTACTCGAGAGTTGGGGTGCGACTGTAACTACGGTTAACGGTTCTTTTGGGCAAAAGAAATTGAAACTTCTGGAAATTCGAGACCTAATTCTTAGTGAGGATATTCGCAGAAAGGAATCAGGAGAATCTTCAGGGGTTGCCTTGAGTACCGAAGGTAGAGGGAGACCTTTTCAACGGGGTCAAAATTCAAACCGTGAAAAGTCGAGGTCAAAAGGAAGGAGTAAGTCGAGACCTCGAGGTGATCTTATGTGCTGGAACTACGACAAGAAAGGTCACCTAAAATGAGATTGCAAAGCCCCAAGAAAGAAACAAAACCAGAACCAGGAGAATGATCAATCCATAAATGCGACAATTGAAAAAATGACATTTGAGGATGCTCTCGTCTTGAGCCTGGACAGTCCGATCGAGTCATGGATTCTAGACTCAGGCGCCTCGTTTCACTCCACTCCGTGCAAAGAGTTTATGCACAACTTTGTGGCCAAAAAGCTCGATAAGGTTTATTTAGCTGATGATAAGCAGTTAGATATTATGGGGAGGGGTGATGTGCATATTAGGACTGCTTGTGGGTCCAAATGGACATTGCATAATGTTCGTTATATATTCGGTTTAAAGAGAAATTCGATCTCAATAGGTCGGTTGGATAGTGTCGAATATAGAACAGTATTTGGTAATGACTCTTGGAAAATTGTTAAAGGGATCCTAGTTGTTGCACAGGAAAAAAATTGGGGACCCTTTACATGACTAATAACAATAGGGACATTGTTGCATCTTTGAGTTCGGAAGCAGATGCTAAGCTATGGCATTGTAGACTTGGCTACATAAGTGAGAAAGGGATGGAAGTGTTAGCATCAAAGGGGTACTGCCAGATCTGAAGTCTGTACATGTTGGTTTCTGTGAGGATTGCGTGCTAGGCCAACAGAAACGGGTCAGTTTCTCCAAGATCAGAAGAGAACTGAAGGTAGAAAAACTGAAGCTGGTGCACACTGATGTTTGGGGGTCAGCCCCTGTCTGTTTTCTTGGAGATTCATGATACTATGTGACCTTCATTGATGACTCCACTAGGAAGGTATGGGTTTATTTTTTGAAAAATAAATCTGATGTGTTTGTCACTTTTAAGAAGTGGAAAATGAGACCGGGTTATAGGTCAAGGGCTTACGGTCTGACAATAGGGGCGAGTATGACAGTGTAGAGTTCAAAGCATTTTGTGCAGAAAATAGAATTAAAATGACTCAGACTGTTCCAAATTGACCACAACAAAATAGAGTCGCTGAGAGGATGAACCAAACTCTCAATGAGCGTGCAAGGAGCATGAGACTGCATGTGGGTTTGCCATAGGCATTCTGAGCTGATGCAATCAACACCGCAACTTATCTTATCAACTGAGGCCCGTCAGTCCCACTCGATCTAAAGCTGCCAGAAAAAGAATGGACGGGAAAGAAGGTAAATATCTCTCATTTAAGAATTTTTGGTTGTATTTGCTATGTACACATTGACTTTGAGAAAATAAATAAGCTAGTTGCTAAGGCCCTAAAATGTTATTTTATTGGATATGGTTCAAATTACTTTGGTTATCGTTTCTGGAATAAACAAAGCCGGAAAGTAATAAGAACTAATGATGTAACATTCAATGAGAATATATTCTACAAGGATAGGCTCGATATAGAATCAGAGGGTACATGAAAACAGGGAGAGATGACGAGAGAGATTGATTTGGAGGAAATCTCAACAAACACCTCTGTTGAGAATTTTGAGACAATCGAGGTAGACTGTAACACAGAACCAGTCACTCCTACACCTGAGTTGAGGAGATCTGTTAGAGTACCTAAACCTTTGACTCGATATTCCTCGTCTTTATACTATTTACTGTTGACCGACTCTAGAGAGCCAAAACATTTTTCTGAGGCATCAAGTTGCAAGGAACTTTCAGTGGAAACAAGTGCATCCGATCAGACCCAATCCTCAATCTATTAGATTGGATCCAGGTAAAACCACTTAATTTCAGGCCTGCCCAAGTGAGGCATCAGACTGCAGGCCTAACGGGATCTAATCTAGATTGTATTTCTCATTTTCAAATCCAACCTACATTCTGATCAGGCTTCAAGTGTAAACCTCCTCCGGCGAAGTTGCCGGAGGGGATAAACATTCAAAAAAAAAAAAAAGAAATAGGGGGAAAGGCAGTTCCCCAAAAATTAGGGAACCCCCTTTCCCCGATCTGCGACGAGGGGGGGAGAGGATAAACCTCACCCCCTCCCCCCCCCCCAAACAATCGGCGGGTGGAGGGGTGAGGGTTATCCTCACCCCACCGTGAGGGCTATAAATAGCCCTCATGGTGCACCCCTCCCCCTCACTTGAGCAAGAGGAAGAGTGACAGGGGGAGACGGGAGGAAAGGAAGAAAAAAAAAGGGGTCTGACTCCGATGGTCGACCCCTCTGTTTAAGAAGAAGGGGGAAGACAGAAGGAGCGATGCCCTTCTGCCCCCTGTTAGGGCTTTTAACGGGGGACCGGGTCAGTCTGGGTGTGACTCAGACCGAACCGGGTCGGTCTGGGTGCGACCCAGTCCAAACCCATTGGTCTAGGTCATGCCCAAACCGAGCCAACTGAAAAAAAAGAGGCCGGTTCGGCCTGGTTGCGACCCAGACCGAACTTGGTCGGTCCGGGTCGCACCCAGACTGAACTGAGACAGACAGAAAAAAAATGTGTGTTTGGGTGGACCAGTTCAGACTAGCCAAACCGGGTTTGTGGGTCGATTCAGACCGAACCGGTCTGAACTGAATCGGTTCGGACCAACCTGGGTTCGGGCCAAACCGGTTCATGGGAATTGGTTCAGACTGAATCAGGTGTGAGTCAAACCGGTTTGTTCCAAACTAGGTCTAATTGAATCGGTTCGGTCTGACTAGATCAGGGTTCTTGGTTCAGATCCAGTTGAATTAATCAGACCTATTTTGGATCCAATTGGATCAATCTCGGGTCTAGACCTAGTCAAACAGGTCTAGATCCAATTAAATTGTGCTGGATCCAGTCAGACAGGTCTGGATCCAGTCAGACTATCCCAGATCCAGTCAGATGGGTTTAGATCTAATCAAAGTATTTTGGATCCAATCAGAATGTTCTGGATCCAGACAGGTAGGTCTGGATTCAGTCAGACCATCCTGGATCCAGTCAGACAATTATGGATCTAGTAAGAGCGTTTGAATCTAGTGAGACAGTTCTGGATCTAATCAGACTGTCCTGGATCTAGTCAGACAGTTCTGGACCCAGATGGGTAATGAATCAGGATTAAGTTGAATTGTATTGGATTCGGATCACAAATAGATCTAGATTGGGTAATTTTGGAGTTGTACCGAAATCCAAAATGACCAGAATATTTATTAGGATATCCGAGATCCATTTCGATAAAATGGACATAACTTTGCACCTCGAACTCAGAATCGAGTAAGGTTTGGTGCGTTAGACTCATATCGTAGAGGGAAATCTACTAGTCCATGAAATTCAATCAAATTAGTGATGTAAAAATTGAGAGTTCACGAATAAATTTGTGAAAGTGTATTTTGGTAATTTAGTAATAATATGTGAAGTTTTGTACAATAATATGAACATGTTATGTAACAACCATATCACACTGTTACAGCATCTTGAGACTCAATTTCGATGAGAGCACAATGTTCGCACTTAAGGTAAGAGATATTATAAGTAATTTTAGATGTGAACAAACAATTTCACGTTGCATGTTATTGTAAGTTTATAAATGATTAGCATGATAGTTTTTTAGTGAGACCATAACATGCATAAACTTTCATGTTTTACACTGTGAGTTGATTTATATACATGTTTATTATGATATGCACATTAGTTGTGATATGTCATGCATGATAGAAAGAAATGGTATTGTGATTGCTTGTCTAGATAATCATTAATATCATGCATTATGATGAGACTATGTTTAGATTAGAGTCACATTTAGTCAATTCATGTCTTATGGATGGATATTTTGAGATCAACATACATGATCCCTTAAATCTCGGAAGTGGCAACCTGTGGCAAGGGCTACCTGGTTCGCGGCCAGAGTGCAGCCACCACGGAGAGTGGGCCGCTGGTGATTTAACGATGTAGGGACACTACATCATTGTGTGTTAAGTGAGATAGGTGCGAGTCCTAATGTCATCATGAGATTAAGAATGAGATTGTTGTGATCAGTCATGACATCACTCGTGTGAGAAAGAGTAAATTATGGGTTTAAGAATGTCGTTCAATGTGTGAAGTTAGTTTTGACTTAGGATTACACTCACACTGGTTTGGTATTCTAGAGGACCATGAATGGTTGATAACCATCATGGTTAGGATGTAGCATGAACTATACCGAGATTGAGAGCTTGACCTTCCGGCTAGCTACCAGTGGGGTCTCTGTGGTGGTTCATTGCAGTGCTTGATGGTTCGGGGACCACTGAGAGTGTATGGTTCATTGTCTGGCCAACATCTAAAATTGAAGTGTTCTACGAGATTGCTACGCCCATAGGTGGCTATGACCGGTATAACCAACCTAGTGATAGTTGTGTGAGATAGAGTAATTGTGAATGATAATGGGGGTAATTAAAATATACAAACATATATGGTGTGTCGAGAACTAAACTAGGATTAGAGGCTTAGAGCTCACTATAGTTGTAAGTTAATTGTTTATTTACTTATAATTATTTCTTACTGGATTGTAGACTCACCCCCATTTTTGTTAATTACAACTGTAGGTTCAAGGCATTAGCACAGTCGGGCTGTGAACAACTTTTCCTTCTTCAGCAGAGCATTTGGTATATTTTACTTTCCTTGTCATTGAATAAGATGTATTTGCTTTCTTTTATTATGAATGGTGAAAAATTGTAAGAAAAAGTTGATTTATGAGAATAAAATTAAAAAAAAAATTAGCCATGTTTTCTCTGTGTAAACTTTGTATTCTTTCCCTCTGAAAGGTAAAACCAACTGAACTCGGACTCCTGAGGTCTCAGATTGAGGTATTACAAAGTGATATCAGAGCCAGGTTTACACAGAAAAATGTTGATCATTCATAACAAAATTCAATGACAAGATATAAGTTTCTGCTCAAATAAGACACGTTAGTGATTAATTTGTTGCGTTATTAGGAATGGATAACGAACGACGAAATAATAAAGATCCAAGGACTCAAGACTCTGCTGAGCCTCCCGTCGAAGGGAGAGCGGAGTTCATCGCTGCAATGGCTATGGCTACCAGAGTCATGACAAGCATGACTCAAATAGTTATAGATCTTACACCATGACCGCCGCCAATTTACATCATATCTAGGAGATGAGATACGTATTGACATGACTATATTGATAATACTTTCGGGCAACAGTCACAGCTCTACGGGCGTGGGACTCACCAGTCCCACTGTCAAAGATCTCAGTTAGTATGTGGTCAGATGATACAAGATTGGACGACGGTTCAAGGAGGAGTCGCAAGGAGAGCATCTCCTATCACAAATTTTGTATTTCAGAGAGGGACTCATATGACTAGTGTAAAGGGACAACATATGTCCTAAGCCATCTAGGCAGTTGCCATGAGTGCAGCCAGTCGAGAAATTTTAAATCTGACTAAGGAGTTTCTTGCTGAAGAAACTAGAAGAGAAATAATTTAGGTCATAGACACAGTATGACTTGCTGTATAAGCGAATAGAAGCAGCTCAGGACTAGTTCAGGCGTGACCAACATCTAAAAATTCATGGGAGAAAGGCAAAGATGAAGATCCCACTATTGATCCTGCCTTACCTGCCTACTATCTCACTTCATTCTTATATAATATGGGTATCCTCCCTATATATACGACTTGAATGCTCCTCTTATGACCCACTCTTAGCAGACGCGAATTAGTTTGAGAGAACCAAGCTGTGGATTAATCAAATAGTAACATGACGATGTATTTAGGAATACTTAGCTTTATTTAATTTAGTTCAATTATTCCTTGTTTTGCTTTGTTTTCTTCTTGTTTGCTTAGTAATATTTCATTTATGTGTACTCGAGTGATTAATAAAATAAAATAAGATATTTTAAGTAAATGAGTATCACAATCGCTAACATGTGATAGAATTTTATACAAGTATAAATGAATCAAATAATGATAAGCCTATTACATAATAATTTTTAATGTAGCACATGAGTTGTTTGACTCTATAGCTACACATAGTTTTACTACCTTAACTTTTGGAAAACAATTGCCTATTGTACCTTCTCGATTGAGTGTTTCTTACTTAATAGAGACACCTATAGGAGAAACCACCATAGTGAATTGATCATGCATATAATTCAGGGTTTATTAACATTTAAATATGCATGATTTTATAAAATAATGTTTCAAAAACCCAATTTTATGTTAGTTTTCGAGTAAATGTGCTAAAATGATTTAAAAATAGAAAATGCATGAAAAATAGTTTTATTTTACATTTTTATACATATTTTAGTTTTTGTTATATTCATAGTAGTCTAGTGTTAGTTTTCAATTAAAAATAAAATAAAAAATAGAGAAAATAGTTTTTAAAATCATTTTAAGTGTTTGTTTTTTTTTAGAAAAGAAGAAAAAAAATTATTATTAGAATAGTTTTATTTTTAGTTTCTTTTTAAATAAAAAAATAAATAAAGAAAGAAAATTTTGTTTGTAACTTTTTGAAAATTTTTCTAAACCGGTTTACACGGTTTTTGACTTGGAACTGAAAAAAAAATTCTGTTTGAACCGGTTCAAGCCGGTTTGCAGTTTTTTTTAAAAGTTGAAAAAAAAATCTATACAAACCGGTGAACCGGTTTGATGTTTTTAAAAACCCAAAAAAGGAAAATCTCCGGGCTTCCCCATTCACGGCTGGAGCTCTTTTCGTTCCCCCTCTTTTCCTTCTTCTTTCCTCCCTTCTCCACTACCGCCGGACTCTCTTTCCTCTCTTTTCCCCTATCTTCTTCCCCTCTTCCTCTTTCCCTTTCTTTCATGCCGGTGGTAGTGGACTCTTCAGTCCGGTGACAGTAGTGGTGGAGGAAGCCGCCGCCCTTCTTTCCCTAATCCCTCTTCTGGTTCACGGTGAGTTTTCTTCTTCCTCTTCTTTTTCATTTCTTCTTCTTCATCCGAATCTTATTCTTCTGATCTTCTTCTTCTTTCATCTTTAGATCTTCTTCTTCCACTTCTTCAGTTTCTTTTTCATCTTCTTCTTCTTCTCCTTCAGATCTTCTTCTCCTTCCTCTTCATCTTCTTTTCTTCTCCTAATCTTCTTTTCCTAATTTTTTTTTATTGTTCATTACAGTAGTCGATCAGTTGCTTAAAATCAAAAAAAAAAAATGTAGATTAAATTTCGTTTAATCATGTGTTTCAGAATTTAGTTTTTTTTCTTCAAAATGTTTTGTTCTGCTGTATTTTGAGCATATTGATAATTGACTCCAGAAATTGGATATAAAGTTCATCAATCCTTTGATCTAAAGTTTGTTACCGGATGTCAACACAATCTCACAGAAATGTGATCGATCGTCTGGATCGATTCTCATTCTTTTTCAAGTGATTACTGTGTGTAAAATGAATCGGGATTGATATTCTGATCCCAATCAATAGTGTTCTCAATTGATGCTCAAGTTATGCTTGTAATTGAAAATTTTGGCATCGATCGGAGAACTGGATTTATTCCAGCCGTGAATAGTTATAACTGGCCAAAATCCCCTGTATAAACCGGATTACCTTTGATCTCTGTAATGATTCACCTTTGATTTACATTGCTGCTGTGTATGGAAGCATCTGAGCAGTGCCATGATATTGCTCAATCGTCTGATGTTTGAGCATTTGTCTGAGTGCTGGAAATTAATTGGATGAGTATATAACTTCAGCATATCTGTTTAAACTCTGACATGTATTTGAACTGATAAAATCCCTATGTCTTTACCTAAGGATAGATCAGTTCCTCTTCAGAAGTGTCTCCAACTAGGGTCTATTATTTCAGTATAAGTGTGATTTTGTTTTTGAGAATATTATGTCAGGATTTGTGTTTCAATATGATTAATGTGAATCAGAATCACAACTTAGTCCAGTGAATGTTGAGTTTTGGCAATGCATGTACATGATTTCCAGCTGAGTGGATTAATGTGAGTCATTGATTGTCAACTACTGATTTTTAATGAATTCCACTGTTGATTTGCAATGAGCTTCATTGTATGTTTTCATTAAGTGATTAAATAGAGCAAATTTGAGTTTCACTGAGAATTGTTGAGTTTTTATTGTTGATGTTTCGTTTTAAAAGAGTATTAGTTCATTAGCTTGTAGTTGTTTAGTTTAATCTACCAATAGTTAGTTGTTAGTTCATTAATAGTTAGTAATCATTTTTAATTAGAAGTGTCAATTAGACTTTATAATTTTTTTTAGTATAGTTTTATTCTTTTATTTTGCACTGCTCGTGTTCATTTGACTTGTGCAGGATAGCACAGGACTGGAGTGGAATTGCTTACGAAACACGAAGTGCAAGAATAGAAGAATTGTACTTTTCAGTTTAGAATTAGGAATTTGATTGGGTTTGTAAATATTGCACTTTACGCCCTCTGCGAAGGGTATTCATTTGTTGTAATAGTTAGTTGTTTTTAATTTTCTCGTATATTTTACATTTCAAATAATTCGGCAATAAAGAATAGTTTAGAATTGTGTACTTGAATAAAAAATATTCCTGTCCCCTAAGTTCGACCCGGTCTCATCCACTAGTGAGAACCGGTTTTGATTATTTGATGTCTGGTTTTCACATGTTTTTCATATAAAAATCTTTTCAAAATTACAACGATTGCAAAAAAGACATCAAATTTTTGGCGCCGTTGCCGGGGAACGGCGTAATATTAGTATTCACTTTATTGCCTAGTGTTTGTGTGCATTTAGGTTTAGAACCACGTATGTGCATATCTTAGAGACGAGCTTACTTTTCTGCACAGCCCACCTATTAGGATTCCCTTAGAGGTGACTGTGTACGATTGGTACCGTACACATAGATTTTATATTTCTTATGCATAATCTCTTTTATGTGTAACTGCGTGGTGTTTGTTTAGTTTTGTGTTGTTTTTAGTTCACTCGCTTTGTGGTTTGCGTGGTTTGGCCGCTTAGTGCGTTAGTTAGGTAGAAAACCCAAAGTTAGGACGTGTGCTACACCGGTCTACTCTAAGGTGTACGCAATGGCTGACGATCATCAATTGATCCGTCCTTTGAGGGAGTACTTCATGCCAAATACGTATACTCTAGCCTCCTGCATCACGAGACCTGATGTAGGAGCAAGCCATTTTGAGATTAAGGCCAGTGTGATTCAAATGTTACCTTCGTTTTATGGCCTTAGCAATGAAGACCCATATCGTCATCTCGACGAATTCCTTGAGATTTGCTCGACTGTGCGAATCAATAATTTTGGAGACGACGCTATGAGGTTAACTTTGTTTTCGTTCTCTCTCAAAGATAAAGCCAAGCACTGGCTAAAATCTTTAGAGACGGTTCGTATTACTACTTGGGAAGGAATGCAAAGAGAATTTTTAAAAATATATTTCCCAATTGGTAAGACGAACCAGTTTCGTAAAGCTATAACCAGTTTTTCTCAAATTGAGGGAGAACAGTTCCACGAGTCTTGGGAGAGATTGAAAGATCTTCTCCGCAAGTGTCCCCATCACCAGGTGCCTCGTTGGCAGTTGGTGCAGTATTTTTATGATGGGCTTACTGAAAAGCATCGTCAAATGGTTGATTTGTCTTGTGGGGGCACTTTTATGCTCAAGAGTGAAGATGAGGCGTGGTCTCTATTTGAGACCTTGAGTGAAAACACGATGCATTATAATTTGTCTTCACGGCTAGATAGGACTACATCTCTGCCTAGTGGTCCTAGGAAGGTTGGGATTTCCGAAGTTGGGTCCGAATTAGAATTGCGTACCAAGGTTGACCAATTGACTAGGAAGTTAGATCAATTCCTAGCCAATTCTTCGAGAAATCCAATAGAAAGAGTGTGCGAGATATGTGCTAGCCCTGCACACTGTGTTGCGGATTGTCCGACAGCGTCATTATATCCTGAATTCGTTCAGGAACAGGTGAATGTTGCCCAAGGTTTAGCTAAACCCATGCCCAATTCATTTACATCTTCATATAACATAGGTTGGCGAAACCAGTTCAGTTCCCCATCCCATCAGCCCTCCCAGACACAATATAGACCCAGTAACCCTTCACAAGGTTACTCGCATCCTATATTTCCACAGGTTCATTCCCAGTATTGTTTACCTTCTCCTTAGGAGCCCATTCCAAGTTCATCATTTCAAGAGAAGATGTTAGAAGCCTTTTCTGATATCAAGGCAACTCTTTGTTCCCATACGCAGTCAATAGCCAAGCTAGAAACTCAAATGGGACAGTTTGCTCAGACATTGAGTAGACAAAGTCAGGGGAACCTTCATAGTCAATCTGTTGTCACATCCAAGGGAGAGGATTCCATGTTATTTGACTTGCAACCCACTACTTCACATCATGAGCAAGTCAAATCTGTTACATCCCTTCAGTATGGGAAGGCGTGTCACTCTACTCAGGAATCGACTCATGAACCTCATATCATTTCTACTGACGAGTCGATCTCCATGATACCTCAGCAGAAGGGGCCTTACTCACAGCATACATTTTCATCATATAAAGCCCCATTTTCTCAGCCTTTAGGATCACCAATCGTTTTGAGTAAGCAAGAGGTGCAGATGCAGAAGGTGCTTGACCAAGTCAAGCCTGATCATATTCACCACTTGTCTGAAGTAGCATTCATTGATACTCGGTCGGTCCTAGACTCTCGATTCTTGACCAGTCTCTCAGATGAGACTAATCTCTGTTCTTCACGTCGAGAGAGTTATGATCCTATATTTGGAGGTAGAAGGGATGGAAACACAGTGCGTAGTGTCACAGATGACACTCTTTTCTTCATAGAGCCCGGTTGAGTCTGACTTCATGTCCATTGATCTCATGGACGATGAAGGTTTTTCCAGGGATCCGTCTGGCTGGGGACGTGAAACTTAGCGCTTTATGGGAGGCAACCCATATTCTGTACAGTATTACAGTTGTTGTTAGGATTTATAGATTTTATTTGGTTTTATTTTTCGTTTTCTATCTTTTTCATGAGTTTCATGTTTTGTCATGTATACATTGCATTCATTACATTCATAGAACGTGTATTTTTAATTCATGTCAGGTCATTCTACTCTTTTCCCTCATTTATTTCTCTCATGTGCATTCACTTAGTTTCATTCAAGCATGGGGGAGTGCCACTGGGACAGTGTCATTCAAGCATGGGGGAGGGTGTAGAATGCACACCTTGATATTTCTGTTTACGTTCTTGCACATGTTTACACATCTCTCATAAAAAGTAGATTTTTAAAGAAAGAGTTTGAACTTATATGAATGTTATTTCAAATCTGATGTTTTTAGAGGATTTTTAAGCCCTACGAAATTTTTTTTCTGACATAGATCTAAAAATTATGGTTGTTTATGCGGATTTCGAGGAAATGATGATAGATACATGTTAAAGTTTATTTTGACTCATAAATATGAATATGCATAGTTTTATTTTTGAAAAACTAAGCAAATGAACAAAAGCGTAAAAAATGAGCTCAAAAGAAAAAAATATAGCATGTGTTAGGTTGTTTGGATAATTTCACAATCCTTAGTAGATGGAACTTAGATGTAAGTTGAAACTTTTAATTCCATTTTCGAAAAGGAGAGTGGAAAACTTCATGATCCTAAGTAACTGAGAACAGATACAAGTTGAAATGTTTGACTCTCATGTTATAAGGGTGAATGAAGGAAGTCACTTTTATGTTTTAGTTGATATCTTTTGATATGTATTGAAAAAAAAGTATAAAAGATGTTGACATTGCACAAGGCATAAAAGCAGACCACACGCAAGCTATATGAGAAAAATAAGTGCGCAAAAAGAAAAAGCGTGAAAAGAAAAGAGATAAAAGAGCTTAAAAAGAAAGAAAAGTTCAATGCTTAGAAGTGTGATTGAGAAAACCTGTGCAGAAAACATATGAGTGAGGATAAGTAAATAATAATATGTTTTTATTGGATTTTCTAAGAATAAAACATAAATAATTGTGATATTTTAGAAAAGTGAAAGAAATTCTTTTCTGTGGTGGTGCATAAAAGACTAATTATATTTTGATTTTGAAATAACAGGAAATATTTGTGAAAATAAAGTCTTTAATTACCTACTGATTGTGAGGATGTGTAATATTATGCATACATGACAGAGATGTTTGTGGGTAGCATCACTGCAAACCCTCACGAGACCTTACTCGTCCACTGGGGTAACCCAGGGGGTGAAAGGGCTTGTTGCATAAGCTAAATGCAACCGTGATTCCTACGAAAGTGAGTTAGGTGATAGTTTGATTTCTTGCATTTTTCTAGTTTGCTCGAGGACTAGCAAAACATAAGCATGGGGGTATTTGATCATGCATATAATTCAGGGTTTATTAACATTTAAATATGCATGATTTTATAAAATAATGTTTCAAAAACCCAATTTTATGTTAGTTTTTGAGTAAATGTGCTAAAATGATTTAAAAATAGAAAATGCATGAAAAATAGTTTTATTTTACATTTTTATACATATTTTAGTTTTTGTTATATTCATAGTAGTCTAGTGTTAGTTTTCAATTAAAAATAAAATAAAAAATAGAGAAAATAGTTTTTAAAATCATTTTAAGTGTTTGTTTTTTTTTAGAAAAGAAGAAAAAAAATTATTATTAGAATAGTTTTATTTTTAGTTTCTTTTTAAATAAAAAAATAAATAAAGAAAGAAAATTTTGTTTGTAACTTTTTGAAATATTTTCTAAACCGGTTTACACGGTTTTTGACTTGGAACTGAAAAAAAAATTCTGTTTGAACCGGTTCAAGCCGGTTTGCAGTTTTTTTTAAAAGTTGAAAAAAAAATCTGTACAAACCGGTGAACCGGTTTGATGTTTTTAAAAACCCAAAAAACGAAAATCTCCGGGCTTCCCCATTCACGGCTGGAGCTCTTTTCGTTCCCCCTCTTTTCCTTCTTCTTTCCTCCCTTCTCCACTACCGCCGGACTCTCTTTCCTCTCTTTTCCCCTATCTTCTTCCCCTCTTCCTCTTTCCCTTTCTTTCATGCCGGGGGTAGTGGACTCTTCAGTCCGGTGACAGTAGTGGTGGAGGAAGCCGCCGCCCTTCTTTCCCTAATCCCTCTTCTGGTTCACGGTGAGTTTTCTTCTTCCTCTTCTTTTTCATTTCTTCTTCTTCATCCGAATCTTATTCTTCTGATCTTCTTCTTCTTTCATCTTTAGATCTTCTTCTTCCACTTCTTCAGTTTCTTTTTCATCTTCTTCTTCTTCTCCTTCAGATCTTCTTCTCCTTCCTCTTCATCTTCTTTTCTTCTCCTAATCTTCTTTTCCTAAATTTTTTTTTAGTGTTCATTACAGTAGTCGATCAGTTGCTTAAAATCAAAATGAAAAAAAAAATGTAGATTAAATTTCGTTTAATCATGTGTTTCAGAATTTAGTTTTTTTTCTTCAAAATGTTTTGTTCTGCTGTATTTTGAGCATATTGATAATTGACTCCAGAAATTGGATATAAAGTTCATCAATCCTTTGATCTAAAGTTTGTTACCGGATGTCAACACAATCTCACAGAAATGTGATCGATCGTCTGGATCGATTCTCATTCTTTTTCAAGTGATTACTGTGTGTAAAATGAATCGAGATTGATATTCTGATCCCAATCAATAGTGTTCTCAATTGATGCTCAAGTTATGCTTGTAATTGAAAATTTTGGCATCGATCGGAGAACTGGATTTATTCCAGCCGTGAATAGTTATAACTGGCCAGAATCCCCTGTATAAACCGGATTACCTTTGATCTCTGTAATGATTCACCTTTGATTTACATTGCTGCTGTGTATGGAAGCATCTGAGCAGTGCCATGATATTGCTCAATCGTCTGATGTTTGAGCATTTGTCTGAGTGCTGGAAATTAATTGGATGAGTATATAACTTCAGCATATCTGTTTAAACTCTGACATGTATTTGAACTGCTAAAATCCCTATGTCTTTACCGTGAGGATAGATCAGTTCCTCTTCAGAAGTGTCTCCAACTAGGGTCTATTATTTCAGTATAAGTGTGATTTTGTTTTTGAGAATATTATGTCAGGATTTGTGTTTCAATATGATTAATGTGAATCAGAATCACAACTTAGTCCAGTGAATGTTGAGTTTTGGCAATGCATGTACATGATTTCCAGCAGAGTGGATTAATGTGAGTCATTGATTGTCAACTACTGATTTTTAATGAATTCCACTGTTGATTTGCAATGAGCATCATTGTATGTTTTCATTAAGTGATTAAATAGAGCAAATTTGAGTTTCACTGAGAATTGTTGAGTTTTTATTGTTGATGTTTCGTTTTAAAAGAGTATTAGTTCATTAGCTTGTAGTTGTTTAGTTTAATCTACCAATAGTTAGTTGTTAGTTCATTAATAGTTAGTAATCATTTTTAATTAGAAGTGTCAATTAGACTTTATAATTTTTTTTAGTATAGTTTTATTCTTTTATTTTGCACTGCTCGTGTTCATTTGACTTGTGCAGGATAGCACAGGACTGGAGTGGAATTGATTATGAAACACGAAGTGCAAGAATAGAAGAATTGTACTTTTCAGTTTAGAATTAGGAATTTGATTGGGTTTGTAAATATTGCACTTTACGCCCTCTGCGAAGGGTATTCATTTGTTGTAATAGTTAGTTGTTTTTAATTTTCTCGTACATTTTACATTTCAAATAATTCGGCAATAAAGAATAGTTTAGAATTGTGTACTTGAATAAAAATTATTCCTGTTCCCTGAGTTCGACCCGGTCTCATCCACTAGTGAGAACCGGTTTTTATTATTTGATGTCTGGTTTTCACATGTTTTTCATATAAAAATCTTTTCAAAATTACAACGATTATAAAGAAGACATCATGAATATAGTGTATTCTAACTGTGTAGTGAAAATAAAAAATTACGAGTTGTCTGTGAACCTGTTGCAACTCGACTTCAAAGATATAGACGTTGTTCTGAGCATAGATTGATTGTCGGATCATCATGCCACTATCGATTGTAGAAGAAAGTGTGTCAGCTTTCAAATACCCCATACCCCAACTTTCACATATCAGGGTATTAAGAAGTTACCCAAGCTAGCTATCATATCTTGTATAAAGGCCAATAAATATATTATAAAAGGATGCATGAGATTCTTGGCCTACATAAAAACTGAAGAGAGAGAACACCTCACAATATCAGATGTAGACATAGTTCATGAATATAATGATGTTTTTCCGGAAGATCTATCAGGTCTCCCTCTTGATCGTGAGATTGAATTTCAAATCGATTTAGTTTTGGGAACAATGCCCATTTTGAAGGCTCTCTATCGGATGGGACCTGCAGAACTTAAAGAGCTCAAGGAGAAACTGCAAGAATTATTGGAGAAAGGTTTTATTCGTCTGTTAGTATCTTCTTGGGGTGCTCCAATCCTGTTCATTAAAAAAAAAGATGAATAATTATGCATGTGTATAGACTATCGACAATTGAACGTAGTCATCATCAAGAATAAATATTCATTGTCGAGAATTGATGATTTGTTTGATCAACTGCAAGGAGCTGCATGTTTCTTAAAGTTGGATTTGAGATCGGGTTATCATCAGCTGATGATCAAGAAAAAAGATGTGGCTAAGACAACATTCAGATCATGATATGACCATTATGAATTCTTGGTCATGCCTTTTGGTCTGACTAACGCACCAGTTGTCTTCATAGATATGATGAATAGGGTGTTTAAACCCTATTTGGATAAGTTTGTGGTGATATTTGTCGATAACATCCTCATATACTCTACCATGAGGGAGCAACATGAAGGGCATCTGAGAATAGTTCTACAGACACTCAGAGAACATCAACTTTATGCCAAATTCTCTAAGTGTGCTTTTTGGTTGGAACAAGTGTCCTTCCTTGGATATATTATTTCTAAAGATGGAATTATGGTACACCCTACAAAGATTGAAGCAATTACCAATTGGACTAGACCCAAGAATCCTACAAAAATTCATAGTTTCTTGGTGTTGATTGGGTATTACCGACGATTCGTAGAAGGATTTTCCTTGTTGGTGGCTCATAAAGGACGTAAAGTTTGAATGAAACGATAAATATGAGCAGAGTTTTTAGGAGATAAAGAAACGTTTGACCACTGCCTCAGTGTTGGTCTTACCTTCTGGATCTGAAGGTTTCACTATCTATAGCGATGCGTCTCACAAAAGATTGGGTTGCGTTCTGATGCAACATGGTAAAGTGATAGCTTATGCATTTCCCCAACTCAAAACTCATGAAGTCAACTATCTGACGCATGATTTGGAACTAACATCGGTGACATTTGCCCTTAAGATATGGATGCATTACCTCTATGGCGAGCAATTCGAGGTCTTTACCGACCATCAAAGCCTTAAGTATTTATTTTCGCAGAGAGATTTGAACTTGAGGCAAAGGAGATGGTTAGAATTTCTAAAAGATTATGATTTTGAGCTGAAATGTCATTCAGGAAAGATAAATATAGTCGCTGATGCCCTTAGTCGAAAGGCAGGAACACTGACCAAACTCGCAGATTGGGAGTTATTTTTCTCGGTGGCTCATCAAAAGGCAGAAGTTCAATGCTTAGCAGGTCGGTTGCTATTCGTGCAAACCACCATGAGATCAGAATTGTAGGAGGTAATTAGGGAGAAACAACCCTTAGACCTAGAATTGGCCCAAATAAGAAAGAAGTTTTCGAAAAATGAGGAGTCAGAATTCAAAGTTGATGGTCAAGGACTCCTTAGATTTCGTCAGAGGGTGTGCATTCCTAAAGACAACCAGCTTAGAAATCAATTGTTGGAGGATGCACACCATTCTAGATATGCCATCCATCCTGGCAGTACTAAAATGTATCGAAATCTGAAAGACATATTTTGGTGGAGTGGTATGAAGAAAGACATTGTTGAGTTAGTAAGTGTCTAGTATGTCACTAGGTGAAGATTGAGCACTAACGATCAGGTGGTCTTTTGCAACTACTTTCCATACTTAAGTGGAAATTGACAAATATCTCGATGGACTTCGTTTCAGGGCTTCCAAGGATAAAAAATGGGATGGATTCAATGTGGGTGATTGTTGACAGACTAACTAAGTCAGCTCACTTTTGAGCCTGTAAGACAACTCTATCTTGTGACCAATTGATTCAATTATTTATCAAAGAGATCCTTAGATTCCATGAAGTACCTGATTCAATTGTTTCAGATAAAGACTCCAAGTTCACATCGAGATTCTGGCAAAGTTTTCAAGAAGCAATGGGGATACAATTAAAAATGAGTACAACCTTTCACCCCCAGTCAGGTGGGCAGTCAGAGTGAATCATTCAGACCCTAAAGGACATGATTTAGGTATGTAGTTTGGAGTATAGCGACACGTGGAATGATATTCTACCATTGATGAAGTTTGCCTACAACAACAACTTTCAAGCAAGTATAGGCGTGACTCTATTTGAGGCATTGTATGGTCGATGATGTCGAACTCTCTTGTGTTGGGATGAGGTAAGAGAAAGAAGGTTGTTAGGGCCTGAGATGGTGCAGCGGATGGCAGACCAGGTGAGATTCATTCGAGAGCGTCTTCTCATAGCGCAAAGTCGACAGAAGAGTTATGCAGACCAAAGACGATACGAGTTAGAATTTGAGCAAGGTGAACATGTATTTTTAAAGATATATTTGTTTAAGGGAGTGATGCATTTTGGTCGAAGAGGAAAGTTGAATTCCAGATATATTGGACGCTTTGAGATACTCGCGAGAATTGGTCAGACGACATACCGTTTAGCCTTACCTCCCTCCTTATCTTTGAATTCACAATGTGTTTTGTGTTTCTATATTGCGAAAATATGTGCTGGATCCCTCCCACATATTGGATATAGTTGAGTCTGTGATAGATATACACGATGACTTAAGCATAAGAGAAAAGCCCATAGAGATTTTGGACGCAAAGGTACAAAAACTGAGAAATAAAGAGATATTGTTGGTATTGGTCCGATGAAGCCATCACAACAATAAGGAGGATACTTGAGAGCGTGAATCTAACATTCGTGAGCAATTTCCACAATTATTTCTAGGTAAGATTCAGGACGAATCTTCTTTTAAGAGGGGTAGAATTGTAAACCCCCCTCTGGCGAAGTCATCGGAGGGGATAAACATAAAAAAAAATAGGAGGAAAGGTGGTTCCCCAAAAATCGGGGAACCCCCTTTCCCCAATCTGCGATGAGGGAGAGAGAGGATAAACCTCCCTCACGGTGCCCCCCACCCCCTCACTCGAGCAAGAGGAAGAGCGACAAAGGGAGATGAGAGGAAAGAAAGAAAAAAAGGGGTTTCAGAGCTTACCGGATTTCGGCACCGGCGATGAGGTAAATACTTCCACCTTCATCTTCTTCATTGTTCTTCTTTTCTTTTTCGAGCAAAAAGGGGCCCGACAGCCATGGCTGCCGACGAAGCTGCAAAAAACAGAAAGAAAGAAAGAAAAATACGCGCACACACACACACACACACACAAAGAGAGAGAGAGAGAGAGAGAGAGAGAGAGAGAGAGAGAGAGGAGGAGGAGGAGGCCGATCGATCGACCGATGTCGGTGGCCGACCCCCCTCTGTCACTGAGAAGGACAGAGAGGGCCGACTTCGACAGTCGGCCCCTCTGTTTAAGAAGGGGGAAGACGGAAGGGGCGATGCCCTTCCGCCCCCTGTTAGGGCTTTTAACTGGGGACCGGGTCAGTCTGGGTGTGACCCAGACCGAACCGGGTCGGTCTAGGTGCGACCCAGTCCAAACCCGTTGGTCTAGGTCGTGCCCAAACCGAGCCAACTGAAAAAAAAGAGGCCGGTTCAACCTGGTTGCGATCCAGACCGAACAGGGTCACACCTAGACCGAACCGAGACAGACATGAAGAAAAAATATGCGTTTGGGGGGATCGGTTCAGGATGAATCGGGTCTAGCCAAATCGAGTTTGTGGGTCGGTTCGGACCAAACCGGTTCATGAGAATTGGTTTAGACCAAAATCGGGTTTGAGTCGAACCGGTTTGATCCAAACTGGGTCTGATTGAATTGGTTCGGTCTAACTGGATTAGGGTTCTTGGTTCAGATTCAGCCGAACTGAACCAGACCTGTTCTGGATCCGATTGGATCAGTCTTGGGTCTAGACCCAGTCAAATAGGTTTGGATCCAGTTAGACTATTTTGGATCTAGTCAGATAGGTCTGGATCCAGTCAGACTATCCCAGATCCAGTCAGGTAGGTTTGGATCCAATCAGATTATTATGGATCTATTCAGAATGTTCTGGATCCAGTCAAATCGTCCTGGATCTATTCAGACAGTTCTAGATCCAGTAAGAGCGTATGGATCTAGCCAGACTGTCCTGGATTCAGTCCAACAGTTCTGGACCCAGATGGGTAATGAATCTGGATTAAGTTGAATCGTATTGGATCCAAATCATAGATAGATCTAGATTGAGTAATTCTGGAGTTGTACCGAAATCCGAAATGACCAGAATATTTATTTGGATATCCGAGATCCATTTCAATAAAATGGACATAACTTTGCACCTCGAACTCAGAATCGAGTGAGGTTTGGTGCGTTGGACTCATATTGTAAAGGGAAATCTACTAGTCCATGAAATTCAGTCAAATTAGTGATGTAAAAATTGGGAGTTCATGAATAAATTCGATAAATGGTATTTTGGTAATTTAGTAATATTGTATAAAGTTTTGTGCATTAATATGAATATGTTATGTAACAACCAGATCACACTGTTATAGCATCTTAAGACTCGATTTCGATAAAAGCACAATGTTTGCACTTGAGGTAAGGGATGTTATAAGTAATTTTAGATATGAATAAACATTTTCACGTTGCATGTTATTGTAAGGTTATAAATGATTAGCATGATAGTTTTCGAGTGAGACCATGACATGCATAAACTTTCATGCTTTACACTGTGAGTTGATTTATATACATGTTTATTGTGATATGCATATTAGCTGTGATATGTCATGCATGATAGAAAGAAATGGTATTGTGGTTGCATGTTTCGATAATCATTAATATCATGTATTATGATAAGACTATGTTTAGATTAGAGTCTCATTTAATCAATTCATGTCTTATGAATGAATATTTTGAATTCAGCATGCATGACCCATTAAATCCCGGAAGTGGCGACCTGTGGCAAGGGCTACCTGGTTTGTGGCCAGAGTGCAACCACTATGGAGAGTGGGCCGCCGGTGATTTAACGATGTAGAGACACTATATCATTGTGTGCTAAGTGAGAGAGGTGTGAGTCCTAATGTCATCATGAGATTAAGAATGGGATTGTTGTGATCAGTCATGACATCACTCGTGTGAGAACAAGTGAATTATGAGTTTGTGAATGTCGTTCAATGTGTAAACTTAGTTTTGGCTTAGGATTACACTCACACTGGTTTGGGACTCTGGAGGACCATAGATGGTTGATAACCATCGTTGTTAGGATGTAGCATGTGTTAAAATGTAAAACTGTACATATATGTATATATAATAATATTATATTATTATATATATATATATATAAATACATTTTTAATTTCTTTCTTTTCTGTATTTTTTTCCTTTATTTTTATTTTTTGTTTTTATGTCATCTAGTTCAGTTTGAACTAGAATGACTGTTGCTAGTCAAGTCCTGTCCAGACTTGACTAGCAATAGAGCTGTTGGACTGACACATTCCAACAGCTCTAAATAGAGCTGTTGGACTGTGCCCAACAGCTCTATTGAGTCCTCTTTCAGCTGTGTATATAAAGGGGTGCAGCCCCTCTTGTATTTTACTCCAATGCTTCTTAAGCAATTGGTTTTTCATATCAATAAAGAATACATTTTTTATTTTTATTTTGTTTCCAGTTATACCCTTTTTAAGGGTTATGCTTTAGTGTCATTCTTGACACTTGCTCTTGTTAATCAAAGCTCGTGTTTCGAAGATCCCCATTTCATTTCATGGTATCAGAGCCGCGGAAGTACTAAATCTTGAGGAAAAGCTGCCTCGGTTTCCATGCCCTTTTGCAAAAGTGTTCGCCACTTGAAGAGAAGTGTTTTATCACTTCATTGGAGAAGATTTCACATCTTGTTGTATTGTTTTTTTTTTTTTTTCTTTCTTTCTCATTTTTCTTCTTGTTTCTCTTCTATCCCTATTCTTTCTCTCCTTGTAATCGATGGATGACAATGATAAAGTCACCATCATGCCTATGAAACTAAGCGATACGAACTATGTAACATGGGCTTCAATCATGAAGCACCATATATGGGGAAAAGGCTTATGGGGGATTGTGGATGGTTCCGATTCGGAACCTAAGCTATCTCTTACTAAAAAGGAGGGAGATAAAGAGGTCCCTCTATCAGAAGAAGAGAAAATCAAGGCTATTGCCTCATACGAGAAGAAATGGAAAGAATGGAGAATATCTCATGCGAAGATAATGTCATGGCTTATCAATAGCGTTGACATTAAAAAATGCTCAAGTCTTGCCAAATTTGATCATGCCGATAAGGCATGGGAATACCTTAAGAATATGTATTCCCTTAAAGATATTGCACACGTGTGCAACCTCCAAGAAAAAGTTCGAATGATGACACAAGGAGACAAAACTATTCGTGAATATTACAATGGGTTGTCCGAACTTTGGGAAGAACTTTCCCTTTTAGAACCAAAGTGGCATTGTGCCGAAGACATCGAGCTTCGTCAGAAACAACTCGATGCTGAACATTTTTACCAGTTTATCACTGGATTAAGGCCGGAATTTGAAACCACTAAATCGGCCCTACTTCACAGGGGAAAAATTCCTTCTATTGTTGAAACTATTGAAGAGTTAACAATGGAAGAAAATCGTCTCCGGAAAGGTTCTTTAAAAATTGAAGATGATTCCGTTTTAGCCGTGTCTAGACCAGGGAATCATGTTCGATCATATAGGCCTCCTCACTTTAACCGACAAAATGGTGACTATGATAAGAAGAAAGTTATTTGTCATCACTGTCATGAACCGGGACACTACAGGCCACAATGTCCCAAACTTAAGGAACTGAGAGAAAAAAGAGCTGCAATTGCTGGATCGGAGCCTAAAGATCAGGATGCACCAGTTTCCCTGGCCCAACTAATGGAGATTCTTCAGCCTCTCATCAAAGGTGCCTCTTCCTCATCTGAAGCTTCAACCGGCGCAGCAGCCTCATCTTTTTCTGATTTAGGTAAAATTTCTTGGCTTCTTGACTCTGGTGCATCTTTTCATATGACCCCAAATAATCAAAGTCTATCCAAATGTGTTAAAAATAAAACAAGTGTGTCAAAGGTCTTTACTGCTGATGGGACTTCTCTTGAAATAGAAGGAATAGGAAATTTTGAAAAAATTTATAAAACAAAAAATTTTTTTATTCCAGAAATTAGACATGTTCCCAAATTAAATTTAAATCTTTTATCTGTATCTCAAATTTCTGATTATGGGTGTAATACTTCTTTTTCTTCTCATGGTTGTTGGGTACAGGATCGCCAGTCAGGCAAGCTGATTGGGGAAGGCCATAGAGAAGGAGGGCTCTATTACATGGATTTTTTGGAAATGCCGAAGAAAGCTTTTTGTTATAATATTCAAAAAATAGAGTTGGAACTGTGGCATAAGAGACTTGGTCACCCACATATAGCCAAAATCCAACATTTTCCAAATCTAGGGAAATTTTGTAACTCTGAATCATTTGATTGTAAAGATTGTATTCTCGGCAAAATGAAAAAATTACCATTTCAGAACAGAACCTTTTTCTCTTCAAGACCACTTGAATTAATACACTCGGATGTTTGGGGTCCTGCACCAGTAATTTCTAAAGGAGGATTTGTTTACTATGTTATTTTTGTCGATGATTTCTCCCGACATACGTGGATGTACTTTCTCAAACATAAGTCTGAAGTATTTTCATACTTTCAAACTTTTCATAATATGGTTAAAAACAAGTTTCAAAATGATATTACTATTTTTCGCACAGATTCAGGGGGAGAGTTTTTATCCACAGATTTTCAAAATTATCTTAAATTGCATGGCATCACACATCAAAGATCTTGTCCTTATACACCTCAACAAAATGGACTGGCAGAACGAAAACATCGCCATATTATAGAAACCACTAGAACTTTATTAATAGCAAATCAAGTCCCTAAAGACTTTTGGGCAGAAGCTGCCTTAACTGCCACCTATCTCATTAATAGGATGCCATCTTCTTCGTTACAAAATATCACTCCCATTGAAAAACTTATGAACATTTCTCCAGACTACTCTAGATTAAGAATATTTGGGTGCAAATGTTTCATATTTACTGACAAAAATGATAAACTTTCCCCTCGTGCGATTCCCTGTGCCTTTTTAGGATATGCTGAAAACCAGAAAGGTTATAGATGTTTTGACTTCAAAAATAATAAACTATATGTGTCTAGAAATGTTTCCTTTCTTGAAAAGGAGAGCTTCTTTGATTTTAGAAAATTAAAAGACGTCACTGAGTACTCCTTTTTGCTAGATCTAACATCAACATCTGATGAATATGACCTTGATTGTAACTTTGATGATGATCACAGAATTATTGATCTTAATGTTGAAAATGAAGAAGTTCATAGAGATACTAGTATTCAATATTCCAGGCGACAAGAGTCTAATACTCCATGTGCACTTGAGAAATATTCTAACATTCCAACTAGACAATCATCCCGAATCTCGAGGCCTCCAGAAAAGTTTGTATCATACGAGTCTTTCTCACCCACATATAGGGCAGTTATTGCATTAATTCACTCATATGAAGAACCATCCACATATTTTCAAGCAAAAAATGATATCAAATGGATAGAAGCCATGAAAGCTGAATTAGATGCACTTGAAAAGGCTTCTACATGGAATATTCAAGATCTTTCTCCAGGGAAGAAAACTATAGGATGTCGATGGGTTTATAAAATTAAAACCAAGAGTGATGGTACTCTTGAAAGATATAAAGCCCGTTTAGTAGCCAAAGGTTATGCCCAAGAATATGGGATTGATTATGAAGAAACCTTTGCTCCGGTGGCTCGTATGACTACTGTCCGAACCTTAATTGCCTTAGCTTCTATCAAAAAATGGTCTATTTTTCAAATGGATGTCAAAAATGCTTTTTTAAATGGAAAGCTAGTTGAAGAAGTATATATGGAACCCCCTCCTGGTCTAAGTATTCCTAAGGGTAAAGTCCTTCGCTTAGAAAAAGCTCTTTATGGACTTAAACAAGCACCAAAAGCTTGGTATGATAGGTTTAGTCGTGTTATGATTGATATTGGTTTTCAATTCTGTTTAACTGACACTGCTTTGTTTATTAAGAATTCTGATGCAGGGATCATTGTGCTTCTTCTCTATGTGGATGATATGATCATCACCGGAAGCGATAAACAGGGAGTTGCAACAATCAAAACACTTCTTAAATCTCATTTTGAAATGACTGATTTGGGCTTGTTGAGATATTTTTTAGGCATTGAAGTTGCTTATTCTCCTAGAGGATATTTATTATCTCAGACTAAATTTGCTTTTGATATTGTTTTCAGGTCTGGTATTACTGATGATAAGAAAGTTGACACTCCAGAAGTTGTTAATGTTAAAATGAAGATTGATGATGGAGAACTTCTTGCAGACCCTACTCCTTACAGACAGCTTGTCGGGGCACTTTCCTATCTATCCATTACCAGACCAGATATAGCACATGCTGTTCATACAGCAAGTCAATTTCAACATGCTCCTACTTCTGTTCATATGGGAGCAGTCATGCGTATTATCAGATACATCAAGTCCTCTCTTTCACGAGGACTTTTCTTATCTTCCTCCTCTTCTCTTGATTTAATTGCATATACTGATGCTGATTGGGGAGGTGATCCCAATAACAGACACTCAACCACTGGCTTTTGTGTCTTTTTAGGGGAATCATTAATCTCGTGGAGGTGTAAAAAGCAGCAGAAGGTATCTCTCTCATCCACCGAAGCTGAATACAGAGCCATGGCAACCACGACCATGGAAGTAGTTTGGCTCCGACGACTGCTTGCTGACATGGGAGTTGAAGCAACAAAGGCTTCACAAATGTGTTGTGACAACAAAAGTGCGATCTACATTGCCAGTAACAGAACATTCCACGAACGCACCAAACACATCGAAATGGATTGTCACTACGTCAGAGAGGAATATCTACACGGGATAATTGATCTGCCATATGTCACTTCAGAATATCAGTTAGCAGACTTCTTTATAAAGCCTCTCGCTGCTCCCCGATTTCACTTTCTCTTAGACAAACTTTCGCTCATTGTACCGTAAGTTTGAGGGGGAGTGTTAAAATGTAAAACTGTACATATATGTATATATAATAATATTATATTATTATATATATATAAATACATTTTTAATTTCTTTCTTTTCTGTATTTTTTTCCTTTATTTTTATTTTTTGTTTTTATGTCATCTAGTTCAGTTTGAACTAGAATGACTGTTGCTAGTCAAGTCCTGTCCAGACTTGACTAGCAATAGAGCTGTTGGACTGACACATTCCAACAGCTCTAAATAGAGCTGTTGGACTGTGCCCAACAGCTCTATTGAGTCCTCTTTCAGCTGTGTATATAAAGGGGTGCAGCCCCTCTTGTATTTTACTCCAATGCTTCTTAAGCAATTGGTTTTTCATATCAATAAAGAATACATTTTTTATTTTTATTTTGTTTCCAGTTATACCCTTTTTAAGGGTTATGCTTTAGTGTCATTCTTGACACTTGCTCTTGTTAATCAAAGCTCGTGTTTCGAAGATCCCCATTTCATTTCAGCATGAACCATACTAAGATTGAGAGTTTGACCTCCCGGCTAGCTACCGGTGGTGGTTCACTGCAGTGCTTAGTGGTCCGGGGACTACTGGGAGTGTATGGTTCATTGTCTAGCCAACATGTAGAATTGAGGTATTCTACGAGGTTGCTTCGCCCATAGACGGCTATGATTGGTATAGCCAACCTAGTGATAGTTGTGTGAGAGAGAATATTTGAGAATGATAATGAGGGTAATTAAAATATACAAACATGTATGATGTGTCAAGAACTAAACTAAGATTAAGGGCTTAGAGCTCACTACAGTTGTAAGTTAACTGTAGGTTTTAGGCATAAGCACATTAAGGTCGTGAGCCGTTTTTTCTTCTTTCGCAGAGTATTTGGTATATTTTACTTTCCTTGTCATTGAATAAAATGTATTTGTTTTCCTTTGTTATGAATGATGAACAATTGTAAGAAAGAACTAATTTATGAGGAAAAAAAATTAGTCATGTTTTCTCTATGTAAAGTTTGTACTCTTTCCCTCTGAGAAGTAATACAAACCGAACTCAGACTTATGAGAACCCAGATCAGGGTGTTATATCAAGCTTTGGCCCATATCCTAAGATTCCATGTCCAATCCATTGAATAAAAAAGTGTTGTATCTGATTCGTTGTGTGACAAGCCAAGTCATGCCAAGCTTTAGAATGCCATAGCTTAAGCATAATCTCTTAGCTTGGTCGCAAATCCGACCAAGTCAAACCGAGTCAGCCTATCACACTTGGATGGTCCATCGGGCCATTGTCAGGCCAGATATAGTCAAACCCGATCCATAAACCGTTCTAGCTACTACCACAAGTATGCCTGAAAGTAAACATGTGGGGCCTCGTAATTATATATGTCAGCATGGTAATGAATTGATTAGGGTTGTGTTAAGTCATAGCTTGGCTGAATGTGGATATGGATCACACAAGTACTGGTTATTTTTACTAGTATGCAATTATGGTTGATATTAAATCCCTAGTATCTATGTGTAAATAACAATAAAATAAATAGAACAAGTGAGAGGATTCAACTTGATATTTTGGGGATATCATGGTGGAGAAGTCATTGGGTTTTTTTTTCTCTTTTTATTTTGGCTGACCAAGGAAAAAAAATAACCTCATTATCGACTGTACATTGGTAGACCTTAGGTTGATAAAACCCTTAGGTTCTCTTTGCCCACCTGAGAGTGTGTACCTGAAACCTACTCATATATCTCGCACACAACTCCCAAGAAAGATGTGGTAGCGATTGCACATGTCCAACAATTGATTATATGCAATAGAACCATAACTGCTCTTCGGCGGAAGTCAGGCACACCGGTTCCGCTGATCCCATATGATCATCATATCTCTTCTAGGATTTCATTGATGCAAATTGTTTTAATCAAACCTGGCCTCATAGATGGATTCTATGTAGTCTATCTCATAGACATTGCCCTTAATCATGTTTTTTCATGAAAAACTGGATTTGTGAAATCTCATCTTTTCAGCCATGCAATGCCACTGAACCTTAAGCCCTGTTTGGAAACAGTCAGTCAGTGGCAGCTAAGGATGCAATTAAGAAATCTCCAGTCCACATGGTTGTTTGGGATAAGCGGGACTGTTCAGTTGGAGATTTACCACTTTCACTTGTGTAGCTGTTTGGAATGCATCTGAAAAGCTGAAATTAAAACTATAAGAGCAAAACCTAATCTCATAATCTTATCTTTTTGAAAATCCAAGTTTTTAGTTAATGAGTAGAAACTAGAAACAGCTAGCTCCTTTCCTTTTCAACTTTATGTTCACATTATTCCAAGTTAAGAAGTCCACTGTATCTATCCACTAGCAAAGTCAATGCAGCTAGGAATTTATTCACCTCTACCACCATCATCTTATCATCTTTTTCTCTTTTTTCTTTCCAAGAGGAAAAAATTGAGGTTGACTTTTGCCTTGTTCAACCTCATAAAGATACACTTAATAAGCAGTATTCTTGAAACCCTATTGGTCGATTCAGACCGTATCGGTCCGAAACGACATGGAGATGACTCGGACCCTTGCAAATATTGGTTGGTTTTCACTCAAATCCGGCTTGAGTTGGGCTGATTCTGCCCTGAATAAATTCATTAACATACTTTTTAAAAAAAAAAAATTATAAAAAAAAATTTATAAAAAAAATACTTTGAAATGGACCAACTCAAATTAAAATGATCTGATTCAATTCAATTTGGATCAATTTAAGTCTTTCTTTTGAAAAAAAAGGTGTCATTTACTAAACCTATTTTAACAACGTTGACTATAAGGCTGTGAGGTCTACAATATGCCAAGTCTTCACTCAAAAAGCCACTCAATGTTTTTCCTTTAGCAGTGGACATGAAAACCATGTATGGGGAGCCATCTGACTGAGCAAGTGGTGATATAATCTGGTTGGGCATGTGGGGTATAGAAATGGGTTAGCATAGCCATCCTGCTCAACCATTGTAAGCCTACCCTACAAATAGAGAGGGGCAGGACATGTTTGGTTACATCCTTGTGAGAGATAAGGGCCTTGCATGGAGTAGAGTTAAGTTTTTTGTAGCCAAGGATGACTTGCCTATGCCCTTAAAAATATTAAGAGCCCAATCCTTTGGTTTGGTGATCCTCTTAATTATGTGGTACTGGGTGGGTTAGCCTTGGCTACATGATTTGACTCTTGCTCTCGTGTGAGGCTCTTGTTTTTTGTTGCCCATTAATTTGGTTGTTTCAATTGTCTACATACTGTTTTTTTTTTTTCAATAGCCCAAGGGAACCAGGAACACCCCCGACCCACACACACACCCCTCACTAACTTTCCATTGGCTGGCTTCCCATTGATAAAACCCTTGAGGTCCTCCTTGCCCACTAAGAAGTAAGTCCAGCTTTGACCTTCCGGCAAGGGACATCACCCACGAGAGGAGCCTTGAATGTGAATAAAAGGTCTTTCTCTCTCTCTCTCTCTCATTATATATATATATATATATATATATATATATATATATATATATATATATATATATATATATATATATATTAGTAATAATAGGGTGCTCCCCGAGTACCTACTCCCACCTAATAGAAGCTTTAGATTGTCAAATTTCTTAAACTTTTTTAGTTGATCAGACCATATAGATATGATCTATAAGCATTATTTTGTAGAAAACAAGTTTTGGATCATGTGACCCCTTTAAGACCTTTCCAAAAAAATCATCGTTGCGTATTTTATGCTTAATCTAAACCATGTTTATCATTGCTTATTTACTATGAAAAAATGATTTAGATCGAATTCATTTAACCAAAAAAAACTTGAATCTTTTGAACCCCTACCCCCGCATTTGCATACCTTAGTTGGTAAAAATCCGAGATCCTTCCTGTCTATCAAAGAGTACACTTAAGTTTTTGTGACGATGGGTACCCACCCTGTATTTCAAATTCATTACGTCTCTTCAACTTGGTGACAATCATTACGTCTCTTGTTGAATTCTTTTTATCAGGCTTTAGGATGATATCTGCATGTTCAGATGAAGCAAAAGCACCTGCAACTATGATTTTATGCACGCTAACAAAAATGGGTCCTAATGAAAGCATTCCATTCATCAATATAATCATAACATGCGCGTCTTGATTGCAGAATCCATATATTGCTCTTAATTGTGGTGTTTTTCACTATCTAATTCATAGTCCTTGTTAAAACAGTATGTTTTTGTTAAAGACAAAACATGAATATATGCTTTTGGATCATATCTTACCCACTCAAAACTCTTTAGAATTGTCTTACAAAGGTTAAATAGCATATGCTCTTGTGGTATAAAGCTAACCGGATGATTTTTTATCACAGAATAAATGGATAAGGAAAGAAGCAATTTCAGCATATATTCTAGTGTTTAATTCGCAGTTCTGACCCTATAAATGTGTTGTGCATGGTAGATTTACGAGGAATCTACACCTGAATCATGTGTTTTCGATGAAAAAATGATATTTGGAGCCTCAAAATTTTATGAAGATCTTGAACCATTGATTTTTTGAACCTTATAAAAACTCACTCATGCGTATGCTTCAAGAGCTGATCCCTATAAAATCAAGTACATACATCATATCTGCACATGCCCATTTAGCACCTAACCTGTGAGCAACTACCAATCTCTCTCTCTCTCTCTCTCTCTCTCTCTCTCTCTCTCTATATATATATATATATATATATATATATATATATATATATATATATATATATATATATATATATATATATATATATATGTGTGTGTGTGTGTGTGTGTGTCAAACATGACCAATTTCACAAAAACTCCAACTAGGTGTCAATGGGTCAGGTCAAACCCGACCCAACCCGTACCAAACCCTAGAAGGTCAGTGATTGGTGATAAATAAGAATGTAGATTACAATCTGGGTCAGATCCGAAGGGTCCGATTAATATATGAAGCCAGGTATGGTTTGTGAAATTTTATACCAGACCCAAGCCTAACTTGAGTTCAGACTAAGATCTGCAATTTTTCAATGTAAAAATGATAAAAAACTATTATTTTACCGATGTGATCCAGTTCTGGTTCATGTAACCTTATAAGATTTGGGTATGGTTTCTCTTATAGTGAGCCTCATTGAATCTGAGTCCAGACCCAATACCAATATCTCAATCAGGTCTGGGTCTGATTTCACCTGGGTCCAAACCAAACCCAACCGTTGACACCCCTAACCCCAACCTTTCCATCTCCATCATGTTGCATGTGGTCCTAAAGTATGGTTTATAGCATTATTAAACTTCCACCACCATCCTCTTTGTCTCTTGGTTGGGCCCTTGTGACAGGTGAGAAATAAACCATTTAGCTGGCCGGTACTGACCTGTAGGGCTCCTAATATGATGCTGCAGGTCCAGTAGTGAGCCCCATCACTAGGTCACAATTAAGGGTGTCAAAGGGTTGGACATGACCTGATTCCGACCCTTACCAAGTCTGGTAGGGTTGGGGTTTGGTAACAAAGGAAAGGGTCCGATTAATTATTTGGGTCGAACTTGTGAGGTATGATTTATGAAATTTTATACCAAACATGGGTTTGACTCGAGTTCTGATTAAGACCTGCAAATTTTCATTGTAAAAAACTTAAGAAATATTATTTTACTGTGTATGAATAAGGTCTGGTTTATGTAACTGTTGCTGAATCTGATATGAAAGATCTGGATCCAGACATGTTACCAGCACCCCTTAAATAGATCCAGTTCTAGACCCAACTATTTTGGTGAGGGGTCCGACCCGTTGACACGCCTGGCCACAATTAAGGGTGGGGGTCAGGTACTTGGACCGAGATGGGCTGGGTTTGGGCTGCCTACAGCAGCTCGATCCCTATAAAAAAGTAGGGTGTGGCTAGCTAGGGCCAACTCGTAAACGGGATGGACTCAAGCAGGGCCAACATAAGATCTAAATGGAGCCCCCACGCGGCCGGGCCCAGCCTGTCTACTAAGCCTCAGCCTGATAAGAACCAGGCCGCACCAAAACCTGACAAGAGCAGACTTCGATGGGCTTGGGTCTGGCTCAAGGATATCAAACTTTAACTGGCCTCGGGTCGGGTCTAGGAGTAAGTCTACAGAGTTTTACGCTGCCAGGACAGCGACCGTAAGTATGGAAGACGGAGCCAGCGTGGCTAGATCTCTGATCCAGGGGATGGTTTCTCAGTGTAAATATAAAAAAAAAAAACTAGGCTCAGGTTGGGCCAGGCCAAATCGATACTAACCCTTAGTCACAAGAAAGCTGATAGTGTGCCAGATTGTCTGCCCCTTAATTCAGGATATACGACCTAATGTGGTCTTAGCCTGCTAGCACTAGGGATGTAAACGGTTTAGGTCCAGAACATCTAAATACATAGAGATTCGGATCGGAATTGGATCTGGAATAGTTAAAATTTGCAAAAACCTCATCCTTGATCCCACCCATTTACATCCTTAGCTAGCATGAGACATAAGTCGAACTAAAAAGAAACTGCATTGCAATATAAAGCCATGCCCCAGATTGTCCGCCATGTGTACAATGAGAAAACTTCACCCAACATCACTAAGCAAAATCATGGATCCGTCACTGTAAGCGATGCTTCCATTTGTTAATTTTAAACTTATGACATCCTGTCAACTTGGTTACATTCACAAATGGCACCTACCCGGTGAGCAGAGAGCTCGTGGGCTGTCCCTTTTCTTCTTGTTCTAATGTTTTTTTATATAACTTGATCTTCTTGATAAATTTTTGGATAAAATATTTTAAGCATTTCAGTTTTACTGGATGTTTCGGACATCTGCAAGATTTCTTAATGCCCACTATTCCATCTGTTTTCTTTTTCGATAATAAGGATCTAGTTTACATATAGAATAATAATTCTTCAAGGATTATGTAACCGTTTTCTTGACAGGTTATAAGTGTTTAGACGAAAGTAATTTTCTTTAATTAAATTCACTTAAAAGGACACTAAGTCAACAAAGTAATTGCAGAGTGTGTACAATAAAATTTAAATACAGCCTTGCACATGCTGAAAGGTTATAAGTTGAAAATTATGTGCTTTAACATGGCCTCTCTCTCTCTCTCTCTCTCTCTCTCTCTCTCTCTCGCGCGTAAGAGGTCTCATCTCTCGGAGGACTCTCTTCTTGCTCGGGCCCACAGGTCGCCTATTATCGGAGTCTCGATCCGACAGTGTTTCTTCCTCAAGCTGGTTGATGGGCTTTCAGTCTTGGTTTCGTCTTTCTCAACAAAGTGCATCGTCTGTCCGATTCGCCTGGTCTCCATCAGTTTGGTAAGTGCCCCTCTTTTAGCCGTGTTTTGCAGGGCTCCGTTGGCATTGAATTCCTCCTCTTTCATCCGGGAGGGCGACTTCGCAGGCCTGGAGGGCTCCCCAAACTTGGTCTATCCGTCAATTGCGGGTTCGTCATCTATGAGTGGTCAACTCTCATCCTTTTTGGGTCTGTCTGCGGACGATGCAGCTCAGCGGCTCAAGCTTGCGCTTTCCCAAGCCCAGCTCCTCAACGTCGATTCTGTTATGCGAGAGTCCTTGGCCACGATCGCAGATCGTTTACCGACCTTGGTCGCGGATGTTGGGCGTATCTCGTTCAACAACACCCCATCTCCTTCGGTCGAGGGGTTATCTCCTCCTGGGTGGGGTGGTCTCCCTATTAGGAGACGTCGTCGACCTTCGCTATCTCCATCCGGCGAGTCTGGGGTCTCTCCTAGGTGGTCTATGAGGATCCGCACTCCTCGGGTATTTCCGGACTTTCAGTTATGAAGATCTTGTGTTGGAATATTCGGGGACTGAATTGCCCCACCAAACGTTTTTTCCTGGCGAGTTGGATCCGTCAAGAAAAGCCCGATCTTATTGCTCTTTGTGAAACGAAGATGGCAGATATCTCGAGCTCCGTCGTCTCCGAAATCTGGCGTGGTGCAGATTCCTTCTTCAAGCCTGCGACTCAATATGCGGGAGGCATCCTCATCCTCGGGAAGCATTCTCTAGCCTTACAACAGGTGGACGAAGGTACGTTTTTCATATCCATCACTCTTCCCTTACCTACTCAGACTATTCCAGCTGTGGTCACTATGGTGTATGGTCCCCACCGTCAAAGCCGTCAGGAGGAGTTTTGGTTGGACTTAAATAGGGTAATTGCTTCATTCGGGGATCAACATATTATCATGGGAGATTTCAACTGCCTTATGTCTCCTATCGATTCTAGCTTTCCGGTTAATTTCTCGGCTTCAATGAGGGGCTTCCAAAATTTTATTCAGATGAACCGGTTGTACCACGTTCCCCATGTTGGTGAAGCTTTCTCGTGGTCCAATCGACGATCTACACCGTGCTTCCGTATGCTAGACAGGGTGCTCGTTTCATCAGAGCTGTTGAGTTCTATTAATGACATCTCTTGTTGTCTTCTGCCACCATCTGTCTCAGACTATAGTCAGATTGTTATCCGATGGGGTCAAGGCTTCACCGACGATAGATCCTTTAGATTTGAGCAATGGTGGCTTAAGGAGGCGGGCTTCAAGTCGTTAGTCCATCAATCTTGGAGTAGACCTTGCTTTGCAGTCCGGACGGCTACAAGATGCATGGTTAAGCTTTTTCGTCTATCTCGCGATATCAAATCTTGGCTTATCTTCAATAGAATAAGTAAATTCCAAAATCTGGGGGATTGGGAGCGAGAGCTGACTTCTATCAATCAGTCTCTCTTGGATACGTCCTATATGAATGCATCAGATATTGAATGTCTCAATCCTAGATCGGTTGAGCTTACTCTTCTAGTGCAATCGTGGCGTCTAAAGGATGAAATTCGTTGGAAGCAGCGATCAAGGGTGAATTGGCTTAAAGCGGGTGACGGAAATACAAGGTTCTTTCATTTGTTAGCATCTCACAGGCATCGAAGACATGCGATTCACACTCTGTATATGAATGGTGTCTCCTTTTCGGGCGATCAGGTACTCAATGTTGTCTCCAACTATTTTTCTAACCTGTATTCCTGCAACCAAGCTGTAGGTGGCAATATGGGTTCAACTTTATTTTTGTCCATGGATCGAGCGCTAGCCAACTCGATTCAGGGGTTGTTCACCGAAGAAGAAATCGTCTCGGCGGTGCGGGAGTCGTCTGGGTGGAAAGCTCCAGGATTTGATGGGTATCCTGTGGATTTCTTTCGCATATTCTGGCAATGCGTTAAGAGTGACATTCTTAGTGTCTTCGCCGAGTTTCATCGAAATGGCCGATTGTCGGTTCATTCTCACCTAGCAATTGTGTCGCTTATTCCTAAGGAGGAAGCCGCATCGGATATCTTGTGGTTTAGACCTATATCAGTGTTAGGGAGTTTATATCGCATTATCGCCAAAGTCTTAGCTAACAGGATGTGTTCAATTGCTCCTAGGATTTTCTCAGAGGCTCAGTTCGCCTTCATTCCTAACAGAAGACTTCAACATTCCTTCATTTTGGCCACAGAAGTGTTGCACTCTCTCAAGATCAGCGGGGGGGCCTTTTTCACTCTGAAGCTTGACTTTCATAAAGCCTACGACTCGGTTCATTGGCCGTTCCTCTTCAACATGTTGGCAAACTTGGGCTTCGGTAGGCGTTTCTCTAGCTGGGTGCATGAGCTGGTAACCAATGCTCAATCACAGTTTCAGATCAATGGGGTCAAGGGAAAATAGTTCAAACTTGGTTGTGGTCTTCGACAAGGATGTCCTCTGTCTCCGTTACTCTTTAACGTCGTCTCTGAAGACCTGGTGGTCTTGGTTAAGAGGGCAGTGGAGGGTGATCTAATTGAATCTCTCGGTATTCAAGAGTGTCGTAGTCAGATCCTGACATACGCTGATGACATAATTATCTTTGAAAGGGCCTCCATCCAACAAATGTTAAGATTCAAGCTTGTCCTTTTTTTTTTCCAATCGATGTCAGGTCTATCCTTGAACTACGAGAAGTGTTGTCTTTCCATGGTCAACGCCTCTGCTTCTATGTTGGACTTGGGCCAACGGATATTTGGATGCTCGGTTTCGGATAACTCTTTCTCTTATCTGGGTCTGCCGCTTTAAATCAGTCGTGTATCAACGGCAGCCTGGAGCACCACTATCCAAAGGGTTCAGAAAAAAAAATTGGGCTGGCAAGCGTCCTACCTTTCTATCGCAGGTAGACTAACTCTCATCAAGCACGTTCTTTCTGCTATGCCAGAATTTTTTATGTCTATGTTCCTGATGCCCATGGGGGTTAGTAAGAAGATAGCTCAGGTAGTGACGCACTTCCTGTGGTCTGGGCGTGGTCACAAAAACAAGCGCCACCTAATAGGGTGGGACACTCTTCGACTACCCCAAAATAGGGGGGGTTTGGGAATCAAGGACCCCCGGCTGAGGAGTATGATTCTTGTCGTGAAGCAGAGCTGGCTTGCACACCAACCTGGGTCTCCGTGTGCAAGCGTGCTTCTAGCTAAATACGGTGGTGTGGAATCATTGGTGGGGGGCACAAGCGTGCGTCAGCGATCTATGTCAAAGCTTCGGCGATCATGGATCCAAGCATGGTCTGCGGTTCTGTCTCATAATGGCAATGTTGAATCGCAGTCTCTGTTCTTTGGTCGTAACCTTGCTCCGAACGGATCTTTCCGCTCTAAAGAAGGCTACCTCGCTCTCCTTCCGTCGGGGGTGGACCGGTTTCCGACGAACCTGATCTGGGGCAAGGGTCCTACTCCGAGATCATGTTTCCTGGCTTGGCTAATCTTACACAATCGGGTGCAGACTGACAACTTCCTCAAATCCATCGAATTTCATCTGCCGAGTAAATGTGTGTTGTGTGAGGCGGCTGAAGAATCTGCCTTTCACATTTTTTGGGAGTGTTTTGTTTTTCAAAACATCTTTAAGGTGACTTGGAATAAGCCGGGGGTCAGCATGCGTCAGGAATCGTTCGCCAATTATTTGTTGTGGGGTCCTCAACCAGTTCGTCATTGCAACAAATGGCATATTATTTGGCGAACTTGGCTTCTCTCGTCATGGTGGGCCGTATGGATGACTCGCAACAACGCTATTTTTCGGCATATTCCGGCAGTGTTCAACAAAATGGTGAACCTTATTTTGGCGGACGTATACGCCATTCTCCGCATCAACATCCCTGATCTGCAACACCATCTGCCTTCAGGGACCATTCATGATCCTGGGTGATGCTCGTCGCCTAACTGTATTTGCTTCTTGTTTCTTTCTTCCTTTTCTCCTTGCATCTCTCCTTTTCTTTTTTTTCCTTTTTTGGGGCTCCTTGGCATGTCTTGGGCCCGTGTTTGGTTTCCCGGTAGGTTCAATGTTGGTTGAACCTGTTTTCGTTTTGTAATGTTGATGGTTATAGTTCGGCTCTCTCTCTCTCTCTCTCTTACACACACGTAGGGACACTTGAATATGTTATTTAGAGTATGAACCGAGATTTTCATTGCTTTTTTATTAAGTTCACAGTACAGATGTGATCTAAATACCTTTGTTTTATAGGGACCAACTCTTAGATCATCGTATTATCATGCATAAGCAAGATATTTTAATGCTTAAAAATCAATGACTTAGAATTTTCATAAATATTCAAGCATCTAAAAATCATAATTTTCATCTAAAGATCATGATCTAACAATTGATTTCTATCAAATAGACCATGTCGAGCACATTTGCACAGTCGGATTTGCTGGAAAAAAAAAGTGTCAGAGATGCCTAATTCATACTTCAGTCCACATATTTCCAGTTAACATATTCTAGTGGCCATTGAACACACACGCCTGACTGATCATGCACGCAATTAGCGGTGCACACGTGTTTAAAGAAAAAAAAGTCCTTTACGCGACACTTGGTCACACTGGGCACATCCTATTTTCGTTCAGACTTTTGGGGTTCGATAATACTCTCATCCTATATGGTTGAGTAGTAGTCTGACACTGCCCAGGCAACAGCCTAGCCACAAACCAATGGGAAGGGAATCATGCATCTTTAACCATTAAAAGGGAGGATGTTGAGTGGTCAGATTTGAGAATGAGAACTGACCTAAGCACATTCAGTGGTACATTCATGGAGAAGCTGGATTTTGGTAACCATTAAAAGGGAGGATGTTGAGTGGTCAGAGACCTAAGCACATTCAGTGGTACATTCATGGAGAAGCTGGATTTTGGTAACCATTAAAACGGAGGATGTTGAGTGGTCAGATTTGAGAATGAGAACTGAACTAAGCACATTCAGTGGTACATTCATGGAGAAGCTGTATTTTGGTAGAGGGAGAGGCAAGGTTCCAAAATAGCACCAACCAACAATATATGGATAAAATACTCTGTTTTTTAGATTGATTTCAGAAAATAAAGTTACAAAGATTTAGAAAAGGCTCTCTTGAGACGGTAGAAAGGCTATTGACAATTAAAGTTATTGTTTAGGATTGTCGGTGCTCTCCTTATGATTGGTGCTTTTCAACCCACACACACTTCTGTAAATACGTTGATAAGTGTACTGATGTCAACGTCCCATCTGCAAGAGTAAGACATCAGAGACACCTTTTAGTCTGATTACAGCATGAGTGTGTAGAATAGCTCTCCTTCTTGCTTTCGTCCTCGATTACGTCACATGGGTACTCCATTTTGGTCGTGTCGTGTCCCTTTATACATTACTAATTGAAAACTTGATAAAAATGGTCGTATCCCTGTATGGGAAGCCGTATCCATGTGACACAGGTCTTTGATTTTCAGTCCTATCTTGCTGTATTTAACCTCAGCCCTGCTGCGCCTTTCTTAAAGACTAGCAGACTGAAATTTCATAACAGTTAAATCTCTTCTGCTCTTAGATCAAGAATAAAAACTTGCTAACATGATATGATTGATTGATTATTGATTTTAAGTTACTATAAATCACTTGATACTGTACATACACTACTCACAGTTGAACCATTTCTGGAATGTTAATCTGCACTAATGAGATCTTGTGGCACTGCTGTTTCGTCTCTTCATCTTTGCTAGCAGTGACAGTCTGCTAAACTGGGGTAGCTAGAACCATGAATTAACTCCAAACAGTTGGGCATCGAAGAACGAATTAGCTTCTTGCCTTTTGATGGGAGACCAGATATTTCACAAGAATTTGGCCTATCAGTCATTCTTTTTCGCATATTGATATCAGAAAGGTTCCTTGTGTGTGAGATCGATGGAGAAGCAGACAATCTCTTGTTATGTGATGGCCTTGGAACTTTTGAGCTATGAATTGGCGTATCTGGCTGCATAGGATACAATTCTTCAGTATGAAGCTTCTTCGAATTAGATCGCAGTGATAACCCACTACGTAGATTTGACTTAAAATTAGATTCTGATTGGAAGAGAATCCGAGACCCCGATAACCGAAAATCTATTTCAGTCAGATATTTCATCCCTGATCTGTGCATTTTAGCTGCTTTAGCATCCCTCTCAGAAAGCTGTCTTTGTCTACTGCAGACGGTTGATGCCATAAATCGAGACACAGAAGCTGAGCCATTTCTAGCTGTGGACCTCTCAGAAGCTTTAGGACTCTCAAAAAGTTCTCTAGGAACAGTTAAAGGACTTCTCGGAGACCCTGTTTGATCTTCAAACCCATATCTCACTGAAAATATCTGTTTCTTTTCTCTTAACACGCATTCAAGTCTCTGGACATGGTCCCTGACCTTTTGGCAATCCTGCTCTGCATCTTTTATCTCTTGATCTAATTCTGCAGTCCGCTTTCTCCTCAGATTCTTCAACTCCTAAAAAGAATTTAAATGAATTTATGTAAGGTTCACGAATTTTATCGATGGCAAAATAATGAGAGGAATGTCGATTACTTTGCTTAATCACCAAATTTTAAGACTACAGCAAAGAAAATCAAAGTCATCACCAGAATTACCTCAGAGAGCTCCCTGTTGCACTCAACACCCCGTGCCCTTTGTCCAAAGTTCAGAGAGCATATGGTCTCACTAATGTCATCCTCCTTTGGATTAATGTGAATGACCATGAGAGCCTTTGAACCATCCCCTACATCATTCACAAAAGGAATTGTTATGAACAATTTTATCAACATTACACAGGTTTTGACTAAAGCAAACTTGCCAATGCGGGAAAGAGATTAGTGGGACCACACTAACATACCGAGTGAATCTTTAAGTATTTGAGTCAGCTTGCTGTTCCTGTATATAGTAGGAAAATTTAGTGGCAAACACTATATAAATGAACTACCATACCGTAATAGGAATTGATTGACAATCATGTTAAATGATGATTAAAGTCATGGTCATAAAACTAACAGAGCAGAAACAAGATAAAGAAATTACCTATAAGGAACATGATTATGCTTTCTTCTTAGAGCACAGATAACATCACCAAGAGCTGAAAGAGACAAATTTATTGCCCTTCCTTCGTCTAGAGTCTGCCCAGTGGCCCTTGTCTTCAACAGCCTCTCACTTCCTCCAAGATCAACCATCCACAATTTGCTTGAAATTGCTTTGCCACCCTCATCGCGGATAATGGTTAATCTAGTTAAGCTGCAGATACATGAATTGCCAACATAAATTTCTGACAGAAGAAATGTAAGCACCAATATGATAAAAAGATTGATGCAAAATTGCAACTAAATCAGGAGTCACCAGTGAGATCTGCTGGATGCTTCATTGACATTTGTCCAACACGTAGATCGGGATTTCCTCCCCATAAGATAACTCTTATTTGCTTGTGCGAAATCCGTCAATGGTATTTCAGTCAGACCATCGATCTCCACAGATCCATTTGAATCCGTTTGCATAATGAGACCACTATATAGCCAACCAACTTAAAATGAAATAAAGATTTCAGACCAAATAATCACTAGTAATAGAGATCAAATGTTTTTACCTTCTGGAGATACAAGCAGACCCTACTATTCTTGTAGGTAATTTATGTGCAAGTAGATCCTTTAGGTTTCCCATGTAAACCTCCACCATGCTCAATGAGAACTTGAAAGAAACTACGTTGTCAAGCGATGCTTGACCAAGGAGTGCCTTGATTGCTCGCGGAACAATGCCTGGACGATCCAGTGTTCCCTCCTGAACAATTCCTCAAATCCAACTGCAACAGTTAAAAAACTGACAGGCGAGAAAATAGCACAAAAGAGCAAGCAAGCAAAATCAAATGAAAGAAGCTTGTGATCTGCCCCTCACCATTGTGAAAGTCTTGCCAGTTCCAGTCTGTCCATAAGCGAAAATACATACATTATGACCGTCGAGCGCAGATCTGAGAATCGGCTCAACCTCACCAAACACATCTTCTACAGAAATTTCATAGGGTAACATTTAGCAATTACCAACTAGAACATCAGAACCCTAAAAGAAAGACTTCTAAAGTTTGGTCTTGGTATACCTTGTGATGCCTCATGAGAAAATACTCTGTCAAAGACGTAGTCTTTCTTCTTCCCCATCCCCAGGATCGAAACCTTCTCTGCTCGAGCAGTAATGTGTGCAGGTTTGCTTCTCTTTTCCATCTGTAAGAAAGGGCGAACGCGACAGAATACCCTGATGCTGCCTGAAACCAAAAAAATTGTTAAAGTGCTAATGCTGAAGAAGAATTTCTTCAAGATCACAAAGAAGGTCGTAAATTAGATCTCATATTTCACTACCTTTGAGGTCTAATAGCTTATTCAATGCTTCTCTCCTCTTCCCATCCAAATGTCTCTGTTGGGATCTCAATTCCATTACTTCTCCTGCAAAAGCAATCAACAGTAAGCCCAAAAGCCCATTACCTCAGTTGAGATCTTTATGCATGAATTCACTTCAAACTTGCCTTCAAGTTTTGAGATAGTTTCCTCCAATTCCTTCTTCTCGTGCTCAGGAACCAAACTTACATCCGTGAACACAGCTTGGCTGGGAGGAGAATCAGGAGACTCTGTCCCATCAAGCATTTCTGTAGACTCTCTTGATACCCCCAGAGTTGGAGGAAAATGCTGGGATGATTCATCCATGGAAAAGAATTTCACAAGGAGTTGGTCTTATGTCTACAATCCTCCCCCAGTCAGAGACCACATCAAAGACCAATAGGTCTGTTATGGAATCACAAAAACCATAAAAAAAAAAATCAATACCAACGTTACCTGTATGGAAAAAGGAAAATTGTTTGAATCTTAAAGGCTTGTGACGAATTAAACCTTCTCTCTAGTTGCAAAACATTCTTTCTTCTGCCTTACAAGCTCTGTTGAATATGCAATTATGCAGCTGGTTGAAGTCTTTAATACGTATCACTGTTTAAGACGGTCATTAGAGAAACGTTTGAGGAAACGCTCAAATATTAAATGAGACACCAACAAACCAAATTTGTAACAGATAAGAATCCAATGCACAAAAGACTGACACATAAGCCGAAGAAAATTAAAAAAAATCAAAAATTCACTTTGAATTTGTCGCAAAGAGCAGTGAAAATAATAGAACCTCAATTAAAATAACAATAAAATATGAGTCCATGACTTCACACGCCTCAAAGGAACAGCACAAGAGTAGGGTACGGGGAGAAAAAACAAGAACTGCCACTCTCTTGCATGTTCTACTATCTGACCCAGAAACAATTCTATATTGGCTAAAAGAAAAAATCCAGACCCAAGATCAAAATTTTGCATCTCCTACTTCATAAAAACTACCAAAGTGAAAAAAAATCAAGCAGAAAGATAAAAAAAAACTAGACCCCAAGATTAAAAAAAAAAAGCACAAACAAAGACATACCAACATCAAAATCTTGCATCTCCTGCCTCTATAAAACTACCAAAGTGAAAAAATCAAACAGAAAGATGAGAAAACTAGAGCCCAAGAAAGAAAATGCCTATATGACAGAACCCAAGCAAAGGTACCATTTTTATGTCTATCTGCAGACAGGATAAGAGTTCAGAACAAGGACAATGGTACACTTCAGAAGCATAGGGGGTCTTGTCTTCTGAAGAACCCTCAGAAAAGACCAAACAGAAAAATGGGACCATCTTTAACGACTATAAAGTATAAACCCCTCATAGAAAAGAAGAAGAGAGGAGTCAAGGTGGTGCATTTTTTTTGTCCAAATGAAGAAAAAGAGAGTGGGGACTTGACTATGAGACCACCTTGCTTGTGTCTCACTTGCAGAGTTTGATACTCCGGAGACAATGAAAGGAGCATCTTAGAGGACGACGGAAGCCCACCTTCATGAAAAGCCAAGTGGCTGGAACCAGCCGGAATTTCGCCGGAATCTTGGTGGGGAAGGGAGCTTTGGTGTGGGAATGATTAGTGCGGTCAGAGTGTGACAGGAAAAGATGGTTGTAAAAAAGAGGACATTATTTTTATTCTCGAAAAGTTCAAAAAGAGAGGTTTTTAATATTGAGAGTAGATAGTTACATTTTTGCCCATGCTTTTGGCCAGAAATCACCAAAGAAGTCTTTGCGGTTAAAGCTTAAAATTACCAAGGTAAACAATAATGAACTCAGATTAGGCTCCACTCTAGGCTTGGAACTACAACTGGCTCCAGTCAAATGTTAAGGTCTGGCTGACTTGGTCAGTTGACTGAAGTAAGGTGGCATGTTCAAGGATTAGATGATTTGGAGTCGGCGTTGACCGGCCCCGGCCAAGTCTTGGATGAACCTTGATTGAGTTTTTATGCCACCAAGCACGAGTTTTATGCTGCCAGGACAGCGACCCTAAGTGCCACAGGCAAAGCCAGTGCGGCTAGGTCTATGATCTTGGATGTGGTTTCTCATTGTAAATATATATATATATATAAAGAAGATTAAAATCAAGATCAAGCAGCCCAGTTGATCTAAGTAGGTTCGAGTGTGTGTGACTAAATAAGTCCAACCAAATTAAAGCCTTAGTCCTCTAAGACACCATGCAGATAAATTAGAGAATAAAAACAGAACTAGTTGATTTGTTAGCCATTTATTTTTAAAAAAATTCATAGTTAACGTGGGCTGACTATTTTCTAGCCAGCCACTGACTGAGAAATGGCCGGGCTTGTGTGTGACACTAGACCGGTCCGGTCATTTTCCAATCAGTGACTGGTCAAAAAATGGCTGCCATTCATATTTTTTTATATATTGTTTTTGGGTATTTTGTGGTAAAACCCGATTTTGGTTTTTTGTCATCTAAACAAGTCATTTAACTTGGTTTTTTGGCAAACCTCTTTTAACTTGGCAATTTGCTAAAAACTTGATTTTTAAGCAAAACCTGGTTTGTCGAAAAATCATGTTTTACCTTTGTCATCCAAAAAGGAGCCTGGCCAAAAAAAAAGAACAACCATGCTCATGAGCCAATCGGGGCACAATTCTCTCTCAAGAAACGTGCCATATAAAGAAATTAAGCCTATGATGAATAAACATCAATTTTCAATAATGTAACACATACATTTAAAAATGAAACGTATGTTGAACTTCCTTAAGGTATCTCGTGACCTTCATAATTAATGCATTTAAATTAATCATTTGTGTTAGAAAAAGTTGCTATAATTTTATGAACTTATATATGAAAGAATTTCACTCACCACAATTGCAAGCTTACTAAAAGCTACGTTCACTATAGGTGTTTACAATTAGAGACTCTTCAATCTGACCTATAGTAATTTTTCAAATAAATTTTTTGTTTTTTTTTTTTCATATTTGCAAGGAGAAGTGAGCTCCAAGATCAAAGACCTAACCGTGCTGGCTCAGTCTGACGTACTTATGGTTGTCTTACCCCTTTTCCTCGGGGATTCGACACGCTTCAGCTTGAGCAAGGGGTGACCCCATGAAAATTAAACCTAGACCACCTGCCTAGCAGACTGGGTCCCATCCCAAATAAAATAAAAAACTTTTATGTTCCAAAAAATGCTATTTTCAAGAACAATGGCAGCCAAATACCTTGGCCATTAAAAATGACACTGATTTCTTAAAAGTAAGCAAAGGCATTATCATAGTGACAAAAGTTTAAAACAGCAAAGTATTGGCAGTCAACACACTCAGAAGATTTTTGAAAATTTTGATAAATCATGCATTGTTTCTGTAGAATCTTGGCAATAAATAAATAAAAAATAAATTTTTTTACATAAAAATTATAAATAAAACACATTTAAAAACAAAAATCTCAGAGGTTTTCATGATAAATATCTGCTAAAAACATAAATATCATAATTTCTCGTGAGATTTTTATAAATCTCGCGATATTTGTCACAGAGCATTATGTAATAATATTAGCAAAATAAGGGTTTATAATAAAACATTAAGCACTAGAAAAATAGGAAAATGGACAAGGGGAGGCAAGTCTTGATGTCAACGGCAACCCACAAAATATGGTGGGAAACTCTCTTTTTTCTGACCGTTGGCCATTTAAAAACTCATACAACTACTCTCTATTCTAGGAATGAACTTTTAGTTGTAGAAATTTACTTCATTTTTATTTAACCTTTATATTTCAAAAAACAATATAAATGGCCCACTCCTTTCTTTAAGTGGGGTTTTGGAAGTTAAATTCTATGGAACTGAAGCAATCTAGATTCAACTTGTCCCCACTTCTCACTTGTTTTATAAGGGTGGATTTGTTACATGCTCACCTGGGGATCCCTCTTTCATGCGAAACGCGCACCCACATGGGGAAACTGCTTCCCCATTTGAGGGGCGGTGGTGTGACCTTATTTTCGTATGAAAATCACAGTTTCATATGAAAATTGTGGGGCGAGGTTGGTGAAGTTTTGTTTAGACCTTCATGGGAAAGAGGCCTTATTTCTGATGAAATTGAGACTCTTTACTATGTTTTGGGTTGAGGCAAGTCTGTTACACTCTCACTCAAGAGATGCCTCTTTTCTTTAAAAGAACTACTTTGGACAAAAAGTGCCCCCTCAGAGGTATGAACCCATTTTGACAGGAAAGTTGTTTTTTGCATTTATTACGTGGGTCTCACCATATATTTCTCATAGACATGTTTGTTTCACTCTTTGTCGATTAAAGAGCATGAAACACCTTCCTTCTCAACAACCCATCTTTTTTTTTTTAAGGCAAGCGGGGGTTAGGGGGGGCCATACCAAAACAACAGCCGCCCCATGTGACAGAGGGATTTGATCCTGAGCCTTCAGCTTGAAACAGGACCCTGCTTACCACATGGGATACCACCCAATTCCCCCAATTTTCTAGTAAATCCAAAGTATATCCTTCCTGTTTGAAACTTTAAAACTGTGTAAATTTGCTTTGCTGCCCAACATAAGATTCCAATTCCAATGATATGAATCAGAATTGCCAGAGGCCCTTTTCAATTCCTACTTTGAGAGCAAATGAGAAAACTAAATGAAGCCAATGAGAATCATTCTCACTCCAAATTTACTTTTACTAAAAACTCATTTTAAACACTCTCACATGTACCTAGCAAAAAAGTCGGGTCGGGTCGGGTCAGGTACTTGACAAAAATCATAACCTAAACCCGACCTGCATATTGCTGGGCTCGGTTTCGGCTCCACCCTAATATTATTTGGGTCGGCACTTTTTATGCTCCTACCCAAAAAATCGGATTTGGGCCAGATTGGCTATTTGATAAAATAGAGTCGAATTATTATTTTTAAATTTGAAAAATATATTCTTTTTTGTATATGTGAGTGAGCTTTAGCTCGACTCGGCTAGCTTACCACAAGAGCTAACTGAACTTGAACACCCTCTGTTCGGTTTGTTCAGCAGGCAAAATGTAGGCCATTAATGGACAAAGTTGTGGCCACAAAACAGTACCTCATGAAAATGAGTACAAGTCCTCTTCAATTAAGGTATTTTTTTTTTTTTGAGGGGGGGGGGGGGGGAGAAATTAGAAAAATACATAGGTTTTTTTTTTTGTCTTTTCTTTTATATATTCAAATTTGATAAAAAAAAATAACATATGTGGATTTCATATATTATATTGTAGTTGTAGGTGTTTCGAGTGGTAGCTTTCAAATATTTCATGTCATTGATTGTCTTTTATCATTGCCATCGTTCTCCTCACGTCATCGTTCACCTAAACCACCACCCAATGTTGTCAGTATGTATGGGTATCGGCTCTGTATGTTTGGCCAACGATTCATGAGAATAAGCCGATACCGATACTCAAGTGAATCATTTTGAATCGGTCAAAAAATAATTAAAAATATTACATGACAATCAAAATGTAACAAGTGTTAAAAACATTAAAATAATTTTAAGTATTTTTTTATATTTATTAAAAAATAATTGATTTAAGTGTAAAGTGTATTGATTTTTTCCCTGATACGCTGATACAATACCGATACATAAGGATATTGATAACATTGCTACCACCATCATCATCATATCCTCTTCATTCTCACCTACAAAACAAAACATCCACTGTGTTGTTGCTTGTCTCTGATCTTATATCCCAGTTTTTTTAAGCAGAGATCCTCGAATTAGAGATTTGAGGTTCTCTAGTCGGACTACCACCACCCCCAATTAGGGGTGGCAAAATCTGACATGACCCGTCAACCCGCCTCTTAGGCGGGTTCGGGTTTGGAAAAAATGAACCCGTTTAATAAACGGGTCGACCCGCCTAACCCGTTTATTAAACGGGTTGGGTTCGTGTTAGGGGTATGCCAACCCGCCTGACCCGTTTAATAAACGGGTTAGGCGGGTGGGTCAACCCGCCAACCCGTCAACCTGACCCGCCAACCCGACCCGCCAACCTGAGAACCCCTTTACCCGACCCAACCCATTTATTAAATGGGTTGGCGGGTCATGTCGGGTTACCCGTTTATTAAACGGGCTGGGTTCGTTTTTGCCACAGCCGACCCGTTTAATAAACGGGTCGGGTTCGGGTTGAGGTATGCTGACCCACCAACCCGTCGAGTCGACCCGCCAACCCGACACTATTGCCACCCCTACCCCCAATCGGTCTTGAAAACCTTGGTTTTGGGGGATTTGACCTAAAATGGGGATCTCACAATCTTGATTTTAAGATCTACTCTTAAGGAGGTTGGATCAAAACACTGAACCTGATTGTCTTTGGAGATTGGAGGTAATCAAACACAACCTTAAGGTTAAGATGGTAGGTTTGCAATAATCAAACATATGCATCATATATGATTAGGGGTGTCAATGGCTCGGGTCTGATTCGGACCCAGGTGGAAGCAGACCAGGCTCTGATTTTCGAATATGGTATTGAATCCGTACCTAATCCGACTCACCATAAGAGAAACCATACCCGAACCCGGTAAAAACTACATGAACCAGACCCGAGCCATACTCGATAAAATACTATTTTTTTATCATTTTTACATTGAAAAATTGTGGGTTTTAATTTGAAATTGGGTCGGGCCCGAGTCTGGTATAAAATTTCACAAACTATACTCGACTCCGTGTATTAATCAGACTTTGGGTTCTGAACTCAGGTCTTTTTATTTATCACCATACCCGGATCCTATAGGGTTCAGTCTGGTCGGGTCGACCCGGTGACACCCCTAATCATGATTACAAGCATAGCGACAAAAAGTTTATAATGGAAAAAAATCCATTCATTTTCTTTTTCTTGTGAGAAATTAAAAAATCTTGATAAAATATGGGAAAATTAGAGCTTAATTTAAAAACTAAAAAACTAACTAAAAATTCATTAAAAATACCATATTTGTGAGTATGATTACAAGAAGGGACGGTGGTCATGTGTTTGGATGAGCTCATGATGATGTGGGCGGTCCTGTTGGAAAAGTTGGACTGTTTGTATTTACTGGCTTTCGATGTGAAAGGTGAATAGGGACAGCTTTTCAGAAGAGAAAGCGAGGTTACATTTCAAAATAACGCGTTATTCTCTTTGAAACATTATTAACGGTTTGTAGGGTTATCATTTACTACCATTAATGCACATATCTGTGTCACACGGACACGGACACGGACGGTAGGCTGAGCCAGTGCGACCAGGTCTTCGTGTTGGATGCTGTTTTTTTGAGTTATAAATCCAAAAAAAGATCAAGGCACAATTTTTATTACAAAATTATAAAATAATATTTAGATTGCCATAGCATACTTATAGGAAGCTTTGGAAAACTCCACTTTCTTAGAAGCCTATTTCAAAGGCAGAAAACTCTGCTTTTTTCTAGAAAATGAGGAGAAACCTTGGAAAACTCGGATCTCCTTAATGGAAAACCCACTTCTTCTACGGTTCCCACATTGATTCCCCTTTGCTTCTTTAAAGTTTTTCTATCGCTTTTTACTTACTTTTTATATTTTTTAATTTTAAGAATATAGTTTTTTATAACAAGCTTGCATGGTGGTTTTATATAGTATTATATTTGTGTTTGTAGTTTTTATTTTCTTTTGCCCATTTCATATTGCTTTCTATGCATTTTTTTCTTCATTTTTCATGCACTTGCATAATCGCTTTATAACCATATCTCTTTATGATTCATACTAGTTTTTAGCACTCATTTTTTCAGCTTTCTCATATCCATTTCATTTCTTGGTAACTATTGACATCGTGTTTTGGTGCAAAGCATGTTATTAAAATACTGTGCAAAATAGTTTGAAATTAAATAATAATGATAATAATAGTAGTAGTGAGAGTAAATCATATTTGTGCAAGTTCTGATGCTGCTAGTTCTTCAAGATGAGGTATAATTTTTCTCTCTTTTTTGGATACTAAGGAAGAACCATTTCACTTTTTGGGCACGTTTGGAAGAAAGAAAGATGTAAGAAAAGTGATGCAAAATGAAGAATTTGTAGGGATTTTTCTACCCTTACAAAGGAAAGACCTTTTTGCCGAAAGAGTTTTTTCTAAAAAGTATACTTTTGATAAGAAATATTCCCCCATGCTCCTTTTTTTCCTTTCAAAACTTTCTAGCGAGGCAGACCTTTGCACAAAATAATAAAAAATTTGAGAGAGAGAAAAAAAGAAGGATTGAGTGTGTTTTAATGTTTTAATGTTTTAATATTTAAAGAGAAAAGGATAACATACATTGCTGGGGAAGGATCCCCTACGACCAACCAAAAGTCCAAGTTGGACAAAACTAATTTCTTTCCATTTTTTTTTTTTTTGCTTTTATAAAAAAGGTTGAAGGATCTTACAGATTATTGTCTCAAATTATTTAACGAAACCAATGTCTTCAGTATCCGTATCGGCCCTGGATCATTTGGCCATAGATCCAGGTGAATCGGCCAATACCGATACTCAAGTGAATCATTCTGAATCGGCTAAAAATAATTTAAAAATATTACATGTCAATCAGAATATGACATGTGTTAAAGCTATTAAAATAATATTAAAAATTAATTTTAAGTATTTTTTATATTTATTAAAAAATAGCCACTTCAGGGTGACTCATATCGATTTTATGTCGATAGGATACGTATCAGCTGATACACACCGATACTGACAACATTGAATTAAACAGTATTTGTTTAGTTTTTAGCGTGCCAAGAGCAGATTTGGCATCTACACCGTCCATTGCGTCATCCCATGACTTTATGCAATTTGTGGATGGTGAAAAACAAGCGAAAAACTTTATGCAATTTGTAGTTTTTATGTTTAGTTTTTCACTCTGTTTTTCTCATGCTACACAAATAAGCGAAAAACTTCTCATATCAAAAACTCTCATAGGCAAAACTTTCTTTAAGAATGAGAGTTTTTCTCTCAGCTTTTTCCTCGCATAAAAGAATGCACACCTATATCTTTCAAACTTATGACATACTCCACATCAAGTTGAGATTCAGGACTCGCCCCTACCAGATAAGTTAGCCTTAGCGAGCAAAATGAGTCAACCTTGAAACTAAGAAAAGGTTAAAAGAAACATAAAAAAAAAATACTTTTTTTTTATAGCCAAGCTGGGGTTTGGCATACCCTCACCAGTTATACAATTATACCATTGGGTTTTGAACTTGCACTGTCCCAACACAAGGTGACATAAGGAGCCCTGTTGGTAAAAAAATAAAATCCATACTTTACATGGAAAGCAGTTTATTTTTGGTTGGGTTAGGGTTGACCCCGACCTACCCATATAACTAATAACCGGGTTCGGGTTTGGGTTTTGTCTGGTCATGAAAATAGAATTTCAAATCCCTACCTGCATAATTTGAGAAATTTATTTTTATTAAAAATATATATATATATAATAATTGGGTTGGTTGGGTACCCAACAAAAAAGCCAAGTCGAGTGGAGTACCAAGCAAAAATCATGACCCAAACCCGGTCCACATATTGCTCGGATCGATCCTAACATTATTCAAGTTGACACATTCCACGCTCATGCTCGAGAATTCGAGTTTGGGTCGGGTCAGATGTCGATACAAACTGTCTCAGTGCCCTACTTGAACCCGAAACCCCTTGGTTATGATATTGTGACCTTGCTATCCTGCTCTCTTATATAATCGACTGATGAATCACTACCTTTGTTTAACATTTCAAGTATATCATATTGGGGACCCTTAGAAAATGCACTTCCACTGGTTCAGTTTTAATCTTTTTATATATTCCTACTTAACCAAGCTGGGGACTGAGGAGAGGGCAAGGCCTCTACTAATTTGGTTTATCTAATTGAGAATTTTGTGATGGAGCTTAAAGGAGACCCTGAAGGCTTGGAAGCTCACTCATTTTGTGATCTGTGAGAGCTGAGTCTACTGACAAAGTTCAACATATTCACAAAAATAGAGATATCGATCAGAAGTTATGGTCCATTTGAAGCATCAAAGATTAGGGGTGTCAATGGGTCCGCTTTAGTTCGGATCCAGGTAGAACCAGACTTGGACATGATTTTCGTGTATGGTATCGGGTCCAGGCCTAGGTCTAATCGGGTTCACTATAAGAGAAACCATACCCAGACTCGATAATAACTACATGAACCAGACCCGAAACCATACCAGGTAAAATAATATTTTTTATCATTTTTACAATGAAAAATTTAAGGTCTTAATTGGAACTCAGGCCAGGCCTGGGTCTGATATAAAATTTCAAAAACTATACCCGGATCCATGTACTAATCAGACTTTTAGGTCTGAACCCGGGTCTTCTTATTTGTCACCATACCCAGACCCTATAAGGTTTGATCGTGGTAAGGTCCGGGACGCATTGATTGGTGCAAGTAACATGCAAGCATGATGACCTAGTCCATTGAGAATTAGAGCTCATGCATGGGACCCACCTTAGTAGTGGTGCTTAAGGAAAAGTGGACCCTACGAAGCTAGCTAGCCTGGCCTAGCCTAGGCAATTGATGGATGGTACCTAACTCCACTCGGAATTTCTCATGAGATTTTGATAACTTTTATTTCTTGCCATGCTCGCTATGTCGTTTCCAGGATCAGGTTCGATTCAATGTTCGATACGATAATAACCTGAATCAGATTTTTTTTAATAAATATAAAAATGATTAAAATTGATTTTGAATATGATTTTAATGATTTTAACAGTGTCACTCCGATTGACATAAAATATTTTTAAATTATTTTTTAGCTGATTCAAAACGATTTAGTTGAGAATCGGTATGGGCCGATTCACCTTAATTCAGGGCCGATACTGATAACATTGGTTCGGATTCTTGACTACCATCTTGGTCCATGTGGGTTGATTTGAGCTTGTTGGTCAACGAGGCAAGCTACTCAGACTGACAAAAATGATCTAGAACAAAAAAAAAATTAAATATTTAATTAAAAAAAAAACTGGTTCGGATGGAGGAACGATAAAGTGTGATTCTATACTTTTAATGTGCTGTTGCACCTGATCACCCTCCATCTTTTTCCTTTTTCTTTTTTTTTACAGGCAAGCTGGGGTTAGGCTGATCCGACCAAATATTTTTTAAGCCCTATGTGGCAAAGGGATTTGAACCTGGGCCTTAAGCTTAGCACAGGACCCCGCTTACCATATGGGATCACCCTCCATCTTTAGGACACCCTCCATCTTTGAGATACAGCCAAAGACTAAGATAAGAATCTAAACTAGGGTAAGCACAAACATACAGTAGAAAAAACATGTGGAAGAAAGTCAAGTATATTATTACATCATACAATGTCAATTATCTGTACTATGATATTCATATGCACCTTAAGATTTACCTATTGCATCAATACCAATTCACATAGATCAAGGGATTGATCACATAAAAATTATGGTACTGCTAATTCCATGAGTTGTTTGGAAACTCTCTTTGGATTTTAAAATGGTTTAGTCAAGGAGAATTGGTATTGACTACCAAACAAGCTTTTCACCTTCACCCTTTTGTATTTACCATAGAAAAACATAAAAAAAAAAACAAAAAAACAAGAGGTCGTCAGCCAGCCATTTCCCGACCACCCAGCGGTTGGAAAATGGCCGAAAAAGTGTCGCCCACACCCAAAAAAATGAAAAAAAAGAGAGGCCATCAGTTGGCCATGCATGTGGGCAACACTGTCACGACCATTTTTCGATCGATGGGTAGACGAAAATGTTCAATTGTATCATAAAACCTAAAAAAATATTGTTTCCCGCCAGCCATTTGCTAACAAATGGATGGGATGACATAACTGATTGGATTCGGAAATTAGACCCAATATGGAAATCGGATTCAATACAAGATCGGGATCTAGTGTAGCCATAGAATCTCACATATGAAATACACCTGAGTTTTATATTTTTTAACTCAGAAAGTTTCAAAGTTTTATTTTAATATTCTTATTTGTTATTGTTATACAGAAATGTTTTTAACTTTCCGATTTTTCAGAAAAGTGGTTCTTGTTATCGAAATACTTCAGACCGATTTGGATTTGGATTTGGATTGGGTCAAGCTATTTAGGTAGCTTCTTATAAACTTGGTTGGATTTGGTAAAACTTTTTTTGATCCAGTTATGATTTAGTTTATATCTCTACATTGATATTTTTGGATCTAGAAAGATTATGTCTGCATATGTTATTATTATATGCATTAATATTTCGTTTATGTTAATATCTGGATCCAGTATGGTTGATTCAATTTTTTATATAGATCAAGTTTAATTGTAAGATCTATTAAATATAATGTTTGGGTTTAGATTGGAACTGATCAGTATTAGATCAGATGTTTAAATCTAGTAAAGTGACACAAACCTTGATTTGATCAAGTAAAATATTATGGATATGGTTAAATCTGTATGAATCTAGATACATCAAATCGAGAATAATGTCAAGCTGATTGAGTATAGATCAAATTGAATGAGTTTTAGATTCAGGCTATGCTATTAGATTCTCTTATTGAACAAATCTAGTGTTGGGACCAGATGCCCGAATATGGGACATGGATCTAGTTTTGATACAATTTTATGATGGATCCAGATAAGTATAAATTACTGTATATAGAATATGGATCTAGTTTAATCTAGTTTTTGTGATTGGATCCAAATAAGTGTTATGCCCGGATATGAGATATGAATCCAGATTTAATATATATATATATATAATGTGTGTGTGAATTTGGTAATAAATTTGAACTTAAATATTTAAACGTATGGTTTGATTAAAGCCTTTTAATTGGCTTATCATATTTGGCATATTCAAAATAATAATAAGATAACTCTCATTAGATATGAATTTAGTGTATATCCAAATTAAATTTTGAATATAAAGATTTATGCTTAACTTCATGATAAAAAATCAACATAGTCTGTGAGTATCCTCATGATAGTGATATATCATGAAGAAAAAGTCCAGCTAGTGTATGTAAAACCTCATGATGTCATGACTTAGTGCAAATATTGCTTAAATGAAATGCATTGGAATAGTGAAAGCTGAATTATAATTTTATACATGCATCTGAGGATATTTATTATGAATAATGCTCCTTATGATATGCTTCTATAAATGCACGACAGGATAATTTGATTTCATACATGAAATGTTAAATGGTGTTGATCAGTCACATTTATGACTATTTGAATCCAGATATACTGATCTAAAATGATCAAGCAATGATCAACATGTGATAATGCACATGGAAAGTGAGAGTATAATTTATGGTGAAATTTGAAAGTATGAGTATTTGCTATGTTTGACAAATCATGGATTTATAAATTTCATAGTACTCCACTAGTGTGCATGTCTATGGTATAGTCATGGAAGAGCCACAAGAACTCCATGACTATGTAGGACCCACATTATGATGTATTCATTTTTTATCTATAGACTGCATGACTTAGTATGTAGTGAATGGTAAATATTTGAAATAAATTATTATAATAAAATCTATGACATGATAAAAAAATAACCTAGTTTGTGAATAGCCTCATGATAGGAATATATCAAAAAAGAGAAATCCAACTAACGTATGTAAAACGTCATAATGTCATAAGTGCAATACAAAATGCACTGGTTATGATAAAATGTGGGTATTCGCCCTATATGACCAAGTGAGAGATGTTGGATCCTGGTACTGATCTAGTGTAACCAAATGGGTCTCACATGGATTTTAATGACCCACTTGAGTAGTGAGCATTGAGATATGCACTACCAAGATAATGCTGGGCCCATTACACATTGGATTCTCCACATGTTTGGGAATCCAATAAGTCAATTAGGGCTATATAACGGCTACCCAGAGGAGGTTAAATTCTCTGGCCCCTGCCTCTGCAGGATACACCGAAGAGGTCTCGATATTTATATCGAGGATCCCCCCGAAGCAGGTCGTTAATCTCGTACTCACTTCTCTTCTCCTATTGTTTTCACAATGCACACCCTGATCCTAGATCTTTTATATATATAGTGAAATGCGTAGCTACATGATCAGTAGTTGCTTAATCGTGCTGACCGTTCATCATGGGGGTGATGGACAGTCAGCACGCAAAAAAAAACCAAAATTACACTATTTTGGTGCAAAAATGAACAAAAACCCATTTAGTGGTGTTTTTATGCGCTGCTAAAGGCCCAATTCAGCTGGGACCTTTAGCAGTGCATACAAACGCTGCTAAATGGTCTATTGGAACACACACAATATTTTGAAAATAGTTTTTAGCATTGTTTTGTTGTGCTGCTCAAGTTCCCAACGAAACTGTGACCTTTAGCAGTGTTGTAAATGTGTCGCTAATACCCTCATTCACCCATTTTTGCACGCTTTTGCATAAAAAAAGGCCGAGTGTCCATCATGGCGTTCAAGTATCTATTGATTAAGCAGCTCCGCATCTCTCTCTCTCTCTCTCTCTCTCTCTCTCTCTCTCTCTCTATATATATATATATATATATATATATATATATATATATATATATATATATATATATATATATATATATATTCAAATTAATTACTGTTATGAACATTATTTGGATCTGGATCTTTCGGCCTCTACTTTTGTGTCTCGCAGAAAAATCCATGAAGGCCTTGCTTGTTACCTAATAGCAGTTTTTTTTCCTTCTTTTTTTTTAAAGATGAAGATGGGTCTGGCTTGGTCGAGTTGGATCCAATAGGACATGTTGAGCTAAGGGAAACCTAGCTCGGACTAAGACCTTGTCCAATGGGCCTGGCACAAACTGTGGCCAGACCGTGCTGAGCCTGGACAGGGTCCATGACAGTAATTCTCATCCGTGCCCAGATCAGACAGCTGGTAGGTATCTAGGCTGAGCTCTACATCGGGCCCAGGATCCACGCCGACTAGGTCCAGCACCAGAATTTAGACCCAAACCTGGGCATACCAACCAAAGTACCCAACACCCATCTGGCTTCACCTGCCTGTTGATGCTCATCACCACAAACTACAAGGAGAGCAAATGGGTCATACTCGAGCTGGATCCTGCCAGATCTGAATCCAAATCTGAAATGTAAACAGTTGATCTGAATATGATTCCGGATCCAAATCAGATCCAGGGAGGTAAGGTTGAATCCAAATCCTAAAAACATGTGCTAATACTATATAAAAAAAAAAGAATAAAAAAAAGTAGCTATTTGCATGTAAAAATTGTAATCCAATCCGACATGAACCGGAAAGTAATCCGATTCATGCAGTCTGCCATAAGCTCAAACAGTTATAGCTGATCGGAATGGTGTTCCACATGCCCTCCACAGCTAGGGATGCACAGAACTGAGCTGGCTCAGGCTCGGTTCAGTTAAAGCTTGGCTCGGGCTCATCCACTTCGTAAATGAGTGGAGTTTGAATCAATGTATGAAGATTGGATGAGCTATCGAGCCGAGTTTGACAGACCTGTCGAGCTCGATGAAGCTCGATTTGTTGCAAATTCAATATATAACATCTTTGCAAATAATTTTACAACTGCATTATTACTGTAATGGGCAGGGCATTAGTCATTCTTCAGAACGTGTTGGGTTCGAATCCCATCTTTTGTTCTTTTTTTTTTATCAAGAATTTTTAGTACGTAATATGTATATAATTGTTTCAGTGATAATAGTTAAAGATGTGCTTTGGCTTAAGGATTGGTCACTTGGTTAATGTTAAAGAGGTTGGAGGATCAAATCCCACCTTGGCAAAATTTGTTTAATAGATCTTGTTGAAGCTTGGCTAAGCTCGAGCTTGAGCTGGGAACCGAGCCAAGTTTGGACAATGCCTTACAAGCTCGACTCCGAGCTTGGACAAAGTTTTTTTGAACCGAGCTGAGTTCAAACATCCCAGGCTCAGCTCAAACTGGGCTCGTGTGCATCCTTATCCACAACTTGTCTCCATCAAAAGAGGTTTGCGACAATGTCAAACCGATAAGGCTCATGGCTGAGCCGAGGTCACACAGTGGAACCCACATTGCTGAGGCCAGAGATCCAGGGGTGGGCATCTTGAAAGGTTGACTGCACCAAGACATTTGCTTTAGTCACAAGTGGGTTGAACAAATAATAGATGAGAAAAATCAAAGCTGTTTGTTAGTCACAAGATCAATCTATTTTCACAAGATTCAAGGCAGGAAAAAAAAAATAACAATTGTGTTCGACTCTACAATGGATGGACCCTGAGGGACCTGATCGATACCTGGCTGGGTTCATCAATGCTAGGTCGTGGATCAAGTGGCTCGACCTAGTCTTGACCATTTTCCGTCCATGCTGACTAATGGTCAAGACTAGCATTTTTGACCTAGCATTTTTTTAACAAATATAAAAAATATTATTTTAATGGTTTTAATACGTGTCACATTGTGATTGACATGGCCTATACAGAACGATTCACTAGAGTATCGGTATCAGCCCCGAATACAACGAATCAGTACCGATACTGACAACATTGCTTTAGATGGGTCCAGATTTTTTTCAGAGCCATTGATGTTTTAGATGAACGGCATCTAGTGCTTAAAAAGTGGATGGATGAAAGCAATCTCCAACCATGGCGTTTGAAATGTCGTTCATCCACATGGATGAACGGCATCAAAAGTACCCTTCACAGCTAACCATCAAGGGCACCCATGACTAGATCTGCACTCGGTCCAGAGTACGTGTACTAGGACATGTCAACAAGCTGAATGAGCTAAGATCAGATTGTTCAAAGCTTGGCATGTTTGTGATCAGACCCAGCTCGAGCTCAGGCTCCTGCTCGTGGAAGGCCAAGCTGAGCTGAAGCTCAAAACATGACAAGCTGTGATAAATTTGGTTTTTTGAAGAAAAGAAAAATTAAACTCGAGAGGTCATGGCAACAGCGGCCAACAATTGGCTCGATTGGGCGGACAAGAAGTCATCCCAGGAGCTCCTGGTAGGGATGGCAGTGGACTTGGGGAAAATGGGCCCCACCCCGTCTCGCCCCGTTTGGTGGACCGGGGATGAAGAGCATGAAACAGAGATGGAGGCAGGGATGGACTTATGCTTTCCCATGCCCAATCCTTCTAAAGGATGACAATAGACTGAGGGGAAACGGGGCTCCGCCCCTCCTCGCCTCGCCCCTATTTGGACCGAGGATGGAGGCGGGGGGTGGAGGTTAAAATCCATCCCCATGCAGTAATGAAGGTTAGGAATTTGAGATGGGGCGGAGGTGGAGATCTTGTCCCCTGCCTCCGTCCCTGTCCATTGCCATCCTCCCTATCTCCTGGTGACAAGAAGGAGAAGGAGAGACTAAGAGAATGTTATAATTTTTTGGTGTGAAAGATGGTGTAATTGTGGGGGTTTCAATTCCAAAAAGTGTGGTTGGCATGAGTCGTGTTAGGTCAGTCATCGTCTCTCATAATGGTGCAAGGAGTTTAAACATTTATTTTAGCCACCACCGCTACACTTCTATTTGGTTTTTTTAGCCTAAATAAATGAATGGGCTAAGAAAGCACATGATGAGCCTTGAATTTTGATGAAAAATCATCATTCTTTATACCAGCAACCTAATGCAAAAAACATAATTCAAAAATCTTGAAAATTGATAGAAAACAAAAAGGTAAGGAAATTCTCTTGTTTTGTTCATTCAGGCATAGGCATAGTTGTCAACAAACAACATTCAATACAAACCCTTTGACAACAAAGAGCAGTGTCTTATTTGAATGGCATCATCAGTCTAACTCATTTAAACAGTCAAACTCCTAATCAATTAGATAGCCTTGACCGTCTATGTAACTCGTGTAAAAAAAAAGTCACTCTTGAGTAGGGATGGCAGTGGGACGGGCCCCCGCCCCACCTCAAGATTAGAACCTCCATCCCCGCTTCCATCCTCGGCGGGGATGGATTTTAACCTCCAACCCCGCCTTCATCCCCGTTTCATGTCCTCCATCCCCGGTTCAAACAGGGATGAGGCGGGGCGGGGAAAAGGGTACGTCCATCCCCAAACAGGGATGGATTTTAACCTTCGTCCCCGCCTCCATCCCCATTTCATACCCTTCATCCCCGGTCCAAACAGGGCGAGGCGGGGCGGGGCTCCACTTTCCCCCGGTCCACTGCCATCCCTACTCTTGAGTCTTATTTAGGGCTTGTTTGGCGGGCCCTACATGGCGTGATTTAGGACAACGTCATGACAAACACTGATTAAAGCATTATTTTTTAGTTTTTAGATACAATCCGACATCTATAAGTAAAGCTAGAATTCATAATAAACATGTTAAAATAGTCATATGGTTGTGCGGATTGAGTCGTACAATCCAAAATGAAGTTATCCGACCCATTATCCATATACGTTCAAGCTGTCTCCACAACATAAAAACCAATATGTCTGTTATGTTCAGCTCTTTTAATCTTGGACAAGCCACCAAAGATACCTTTAAGAATGTACATCGAGCTATTTATTAATGAGTCAAGTTTTGGTTCAGTTCTTAACCGGCTCAGGTTTGAAGCTCAACCCATGACCTGGTCCATTGGCCCAATGAGACAATATTTAGTGGGTCATTCCAACCCAACCCAAACCCATTTGTAAGTTATTTTTGAATAAATTTCATAAATTAATTCTTATAATACCAAACACAATGAATTAAACAAAAGATTGATGTGGCCATCTAATTATCTTTTTATTTTTTGTATAATCAATGAAATTAATTTGGTAAATAGTAATAGTTACCAACTTACTATGCAACCAATTACTAAAAAAATAATTAGGTAGCTCAGGTCTATGGGTTGGTGCCAAAGTCCATGGGTTCACCAAGGCTTGACCCATATATATAACGGATGTGGTTTCAGCCCAGTAATTAACAAGTCAAGGCCTAAAACCTTGACCCAAACCCTGCCCATGGTCAGCCAAGATAGCTTGAACCACCCGACTGCGCTGCCCATTGCCCACCCCTAGTCCCATTTGACCTCCAATGGTCAAGACTCACTACAAGAAAATTGTTAATTAGCGACGGAAATTGGCGACGGATTTTTTCCATCGCTAATTAGCGACAGATTAGCTAGAGATAGAATCTGTCACTAATTAACGACGGATTAGCGAGGAAACAACTTTTATCGCTAATCTGTCGCTATTTAGCGACGGATTAGCGACTGCAATTTTTTGTCGCTAATTTTTATTACAAGAACATCATTTTAGCGATGGATATAGAGAGGGAACTCTTTCGTCGCTAATCCGTCGCTAAATAGCGACGGCGTAGCGACAGAATATATTCCGTCGCCTTTTTGGTATTTTGAGTTAGCGACGGCTTAGCGACGGAATGTTTCCGTCGCTAAGCCGTCGCTAAATGTCGCGTAAATCCCTAATCCCATCCCTCTTTCTCTTTTTCCTGTTTCGCTGTATTGTTTCCGCCCGCCGCCCTCTCCCTCCCGCCGCCCGTCGGCTCTCGCCACCGTCCTGCCGCCGCCGCTCGCCAGCTGCCGCTCCCCGTCAGCCTCCCGCCACCGCCCGGCGACGCGCAGGTAATCTTCTTCTTCTTCTTCTTCTTCTTCTTCTTCTTCTTCTTCACGTTGTACGCCCCGGCGATGGCATTGAGCACGCTGAGGCTGCCGACGGTGAAGGTGACGGCGCAGACACCGACGCCTCTGGCCCGCGCGTACCCATCGGCGGCGTACCCGGCGTTGAGCTCGTTGCAGCCGATGAACTTCGTCCCCTTCACCCATGTGATGCACTTCGCCGCTCAGGCCGGCGTCCGCTACGCCGTCGATAACCCCTCCTCCTACGTTCGCAGCAACGTTGCCGGGCTCGTCACTCTCCTGGAGGCCTGCAAATCGGTGAACCCGCAACCGGCATTCGTGTGGGCGTCGTCGAGCTCGGTCTATGGGCTCAATGTGAAGGTCCCCTTCACCGAATCCGATCGAACCGATCGGCCGGCGAGCCTGTACGCGGCGACGAAGAAGGCCGGCGAGGAAATTACTCATGTCTATAACCATATCTATGGTTTATCGATCACCGGCCTTCGGTTCTTCACCGTTTATGGCCCCTGGGGCCGGCCAGACATGGCCTACTTCTTCTTCACTCGCAACATTCTGCAGGGGAAGAAAATTGTGGTTTATTGGCGGAAAGATCACCGGGAAATCTCGTGGGATTTTACCTACATTGATGATGTAGTGCGCGGGTGCGTAGCTGCGCTCGACAAGGCCGGAAAGAGCACCGGCAGCGGCGAAAAGAAGAAGGGGAAGGCCGACTACAATATATACAATCTAGGGAATACGTCACCACTTGGGGTGCCAATGCTGGTGAACGTACTAGAGCGTCACCTGAAGGTGAAAGCCAGGAAGAATGTGGTGGAAATGCCTGCAAACGGCGATGTGTCGTTCACGCACGCGAACGTCATGCTTGCGAGGTTAGAGTTCGGTTACATGCCTACTACTGATCTGCAGACAGGGTTGAAGAAGTTTCTAAGGTGGTACCTGGATTACTATGGCTATGGATATAACACTAAGAGCATTGTTCACCACCACTACCATAGCAACAAACAACAACAATAGCAATCGTATTTGGATTTGGATTCTTGATTGAATTAGACAAATTCTTTGTTTTTTTCTCTTTATTGCTTAGATTATCTTGTGTTCTTTCTTCGATTTATGTACTTGATTCAATAGCCACTTGGTGTATAGAATTCTAACCATATATGGCCAACCAATTAGTTTATAAACAGGCGTGTCCTTTTTATAAATCATTTGTTTAGAGTGAGTTTTTTTCCGTGGTGACTTCATTTTAAAAAATTGTTTTTTTGTGCAGATTTCTCAACAGAACTCGCTTGTGCCCCGCCACCCGTGGTAAGTAAGTGACAAAAACAATGCAAATCGGGTAAATACCCGTGGTGAGTAAGTGAGGCAAGCGCATCACATGTTATTTAATTTATTGAATGTAACACTTTATTGTTCACACACTCACTTAGTTGTTGATATCTAGGACTGCTTTGTTGGAGTTCGGAGATCATGCTGAGCATGATTTTAATGTATGAATATGGAAGTGTTCTTATTTTTGGAGTACGGAGTCCATGCTATGCCGTAGATGAAGAATCACCAAACAATGCAGCTAGTAGATTTTATGATTTACTTAGAGATGCTGATGAGCCACTTTGGAACGGTTGTGAGAGTCACACTATCTTGTCTGCAGTTCTTCAACTAATGAATTTGAAGTCCGAGTATAATTTGAGTCAATCATGTTTTGACCGTTTGTGCATGATTGTGAAGAGTATGTTGCCTAAAGATGAGAAATTGCCATAAAATTTCTATCGTGCGAAAGTTATGGTCAACGCTCTAGGTATGGGTTACAAAAAGATTGATGCTTGTCCAAATCACTGCATGTTGTATTTTAAGGAGCAGGAAAACGACATATCATGCCCATCATGTGGGCATCCTCGGTTCAAGCCAAAGACAAGAGGCAATGGTAGCACGAGATCAAAGGAAGTTTCATACAAGTCGCTCCGCTACTTTCCTATCACTCCTAGATTGCAACGATTGTATATGTCTTCAAAGACAGCTAAACACATGAGATGGCATGCAAATAAAGTTCGACACGATGAAAACAAGATCACGCATCCTGTTGACGCTGAAGCTTGGAAGCACTTTGATCATACTCATCAGAACTTCGCAATGGAAGTGCGAAATGTTAGACTCGGTCTATGTACAGATGGATTTAATCCATTTGGGGGTAGATCAACTCCATACTCATGCTGGCCAGTATTTGTAACTCCATACAACCTTCCACCAAGCTTGTGTATGAAACGTCCAAATCTTTTCTTGTCTCTGTTGATCCCTGGTCCGACCTCACCTGGCCAAAATCTTGATGTATATCTAAGGCCATTGATTGATGAATTAAAAGTACTGTGGGATGACGGTGTTACCACGTATGATGCCCACAAAAAACAAAATTTCAACATAAAGGCCGCTGTTCTATGGACAATCAGTGACTTCCCTGCATATGGTATGTTATCTGGTTGGAGCACACATGGGAGGTTGGCTTGTCCGTACTGCATGGAGGATTCCAAAGCTTTTAGATTGAGGCATAGAAGGAAGCCTTGCTGGTTTGATTGCCATCGTCGATTTCTACCCAGCGATTATCCGTTCCGACGTCAAAAGAATGCATTTACAGCAGGCACAACTGAAATGGAAGGTCCATCCTCAAGATTGTCTGGCATAGGGATTTTAAGAAGATTGCGATACTTTCCAGATGTATTAACAGATGCCCGCAGTCCTACACCCTTCCGTGGATTTGGGAAGGAACACAATTGGACGAAAAAATCTATTTTTTGGGAACTACCGTATTGGCCGACCCTATTGATACGACATAATTTGGATGTGATGCATGTAGAGAAAAATGTGTTTGATAATGTGTTCAATACAGTAATAAATATTAAAGGAAAAACGAAGGATAATCCGAAGGCCCGTATGGATTTAAAATTAATATGTAAAAGACCAGAATTGGAACTCAAAGAGTATAATGGCAAAGTACTGAAACCAAAGGCGAAGTACGTGCTCGGACCTGATCAAATAAAACATGTATGTCAATGGTTGAGACAACTGAGATTTCCAGATGGATATGTCTCTAACATTGCTCGGGCTGTGAAGATTGACGATGGACAGTTATATGGGTTGAAGAGCCATGATTGTCATATCTTTATGCAACGATTGATACCCCTAGCATTCCATGATATGTTAGACAAACCTATATGGGGGGTATTGTCTGAGTTGAGCGGATTTTTCAGAACATTGTGCGCATCGGAGGTCATTGTATCAGATGTAAAGAATCTCGAGGACTCTGTCATCACCACTGTTTGTCTGTTAGAAAAGATATTTACGTCAGCATTTTTCGATGTTATGGAACATTTGATCATACATTTGCCATATGAACTAAGGGTTGGTGGCCCTGTGCAATATCGATGGATGTACCCATTTGAAAGGTATATGTTTTTTTATATTTGTCTCTTTAATGACAAATATTTAAAATTTGAAATGTATATTCTTGTCAGATGCATGTTCGACCTAAAAAAAAAGGTTCGTAATAAAGCAAGAGTAGAAGGCTCTATTTGTGAGGCGTACACTTTAGAAGAGATTTCAAATTTCTCATCTATGTACTTCGAACCTCATATTTCAACACGTTACACATGCCCGCCCCGTAACGATGATGGAGAACAAGTAACTGTAGCTGACAAGCTGTCGATATTTCAACGACTTGGGCATGCATTTGGTAGTTGCCGATCAAGGCTATTGACAGATCGAGAGCAAGATGCAGCACACATCTATATTCTTTTTAATTGTTCAGCGATCGACCCATACATCGAGTAAGTATATGTATATGCAACTCAATTATAAATCCTTTTATGTTCTATATGTGGATACATGGCTCGGTAATATAAGTATTTGTGGTTTGCAGACGATTTGATCTGGAGTTGCAAAGCAAAGTTTCACATCTCACTAATGCAGAAGTACAAAAAGAACGTGAAACTAAGTTTGTGGAGTGGTTGAAACAGTTGGTAAAGAAGCTAACATAAATTTTGTACTTATAAACAACACTAAGTTACTTAATTGATCGTGATCACAATAATTGTTTATGTCTGTGCGTAGGTTCGCCATGGTGATGTTAAAGATCAAGGAATATGTGATTTAGAAAATGGTCCGACCAAAGTTGTGCAATGCTACAACGGGTATATCGTAAATGGTTATCGATTCCATACAAAAGACTACGGTATAAACAAATCAACGATAAATAGTGGCGTGTGTGTCAAGGGTAGCAGCTACGGTGAAAATGAACATGATTACTACGGTGTTATAGAGGAAATAATGGAGTTGACTTACTTAGGCATGAATAACAGGGTTACGGTATTCAAGTGTCATTGGTTTGATCCAACTGCAACAAGACTCGACAAAGCTTCAGGCATTGTGGAGGTGAATCATAAATCCAGGTTTGGAACATATGAACCATTCATATTAGCCTCGCAAGCTCAACAAGTTTATTATACTTCATATCCGAGTATAAAAAAGTCAGATAGAAATGAATGGTGGGCAGTTTACAAGGTGAAATCCAAACTATACCCCGAGTATGATCAGTTACAAGAAGATGAGTTAGCTGAAGACAGTGATTACTATCAATCAGATGATGTCTGTGACTTCGCTTATGGTCACGATGTTGCGCATGATATGCATGTCATATCTCCATTGGCTGATGAAACATTCATAGAGGAATGTGATCCAAATGATGTACCAAGTGGATGGGCAAACAATGAAGAAGAAGAAGAAGAAGAAGAAGAAGAAGAAAGTCAAACTAGTGACGAGGAAGAATTCTCAAGCTAGTGAGCAAAATCTTATACTACAAATCTCTATTTAAATGCATTGTAATACTTGATGTGAGTTGTATTGCAATACTTGGTGTGAATGATTAAAAATTTTATTTCAATGTATTGTAATACTTGATACGAATGCATTGTAATACTTGATGTGAATGATTTCAATTATCTGAATGTATTATAATTTATGCAATTAACGAATGATTTGAATTAGTGCAATACTTGATGTCAATGATTTGAATTATTTGAATGCATTGCAATGCTTGATGTGAATGACTTGAATGCATTGTAATACTTGATGTGAATTATTTGAATGTATTGTATGACATATGTTATTTGTTAGAATATGGTTCGTGGAGGTTATAGTGGTCGCTCATCCAGTAGTAGCCAGGCTCAACCTTCATCTTCACGGGCTCCTGTGATAGGTATATCATATAACTAATTAGATGCTTGATTAGTTCAAATGCACATTCTGAGAACTTGGTGTGTATTTTTTTACAGATGATGTTGCGCCTGTACACGACCCACCTACACCAGTTGATCGCACAAGTCAACAGCCAACACAGGAAACAGGGTCTTCTCAGGCTGGCACAAGAAGACTCATTCGAATAGTGTATATCGATAATCGACCGTAAGTATTTTGTTTTCAATTATTGCATATCTTTTAAATATTTTATATTGATATTTACTGTGTAACAATTCATGTGCAGCACGAGGTTTGAGCCACAAGAAGTAGTACGGGAGATTAGGAATTCACTTCTTCAACATCTACCAGGACCAGTTGCTCAATGGAAAGAGTACCCAAAGGAGGTATTAGACAGATTGTGGTCCTCATTCATGGTATACAGTTGTTCCTCATAGTTAATGTGTTTCATATTTAATTTATTTAAGCAATGTCTACTAACTTTCTGAAAATATTTGTAGGCTTCGAATCGCTTTGCAACTACGGTGGAAGAAAATGATGCAAGGAAGGTGTGGCAGAAGGTGGCTGTCAATCAATTTGCAGACATGCTGCACACTATGAAGACTGCAACAAAAAAAGCATCTGGCGTAGTAGATGATCCATTACTGTGGAAGGGCCATGGTCCTATTACTATCAGGAGAGATTATTGGGATGAAATGTGCGATATGTGGGCAGGAGATGCATTTAAAAATCGCTCTGCGAAGGCTTCACAAAATCGATCGAAGATGCCCGAAGCCCATCTACACACAGGTGGATCTAAGACATTTGGGAGCCACCTAAAGAAAATGGTAACTCATCAATATATAATATTAATTTTATAAGTATTGTTGCAAATTTGTGTACTAAATCTTTTGTCATTTAACTTCGCAGGAAGCAGAAAAAGGAGGCAGTGTACCATATAAGGATGTGTTTGTAGAAACACATAAACGGAAGACCACGGGAGTCTTCGTATCAGAGAAGGCGAGAACGACAACGGTATGTATTAATTCTATTAATAATCATTGCAATATATATGCAAGTCATCATAATGTTATCATTAATTATTAATGAATACTTTAAACATTATTTTGTAGGAGGCATATGAGCAACAAATGGTAGAGCGATATGGCGAAGACGCTACTCAGCATCCATCATTTGATCCTACAGCATGGGTGACTGCAGCAGGTGAACCCAAAAAAGGTCGCGTGTTCGGGTTTGGGAGTAATATGAACACTTCACCAGTTATTGGTTCTTCCAGTTACGGCTCACCAACTTCTTGCGCCGACATAAGCTCCAAGCAGCCGACTATTCTTTCTGGTGATGATGTACGCGAGATCATTAATGAATCACTGAATAACTACTTCCAATACACCGTCGCCCCCTTTCTCCGAAATGAGATCAAGGCCGCTGTTCAGGATAGGGGATCTTCGATTCCAGGTCCCTCTCAGGTATAATCACATATATAGTTTTTTTGACTGTCTTAAAGCACATCTGAGCATGGTAGAATCACATATAGAGTTTTTCTAGATGCCTTAGAACACATATGAACATGCTATAATCACATATTCAATTTTTTTATTGCCTTAGCACACATATGAGCATGATAGAATCACATATATATATATATATATATATATATTTAACTTTTTGTCTGTCTTAGAGCACATATGAGCATGATAGAATCACATATAAAGTTTTTTTTATTGCATTAGAACACATAAGCATGCTATAATCACATATTCAGTTTTTTTACTGCCTAAGAACACATATGAGCATATTATAATCACATATTCTGTTTTTTGACTGCCTTAGCACACATATGAACATGCTATAATAACATATAGAGTTTTTTAACTGCCTTAGAACACATATGAACATGTTATATATCATTTATGATAGAATCACATATAAAATTTTTGGCTTTGCCTGCCTTAGAGCACATATGAGCATGCTATATTCACATATTCAATTTTTTTACTGCCTTAGCACACATACGAGCATGATCGAATCACATATATAGTTTTTTGCCTGCCTTAAAGCACATCTGAGCATGGTAGAATCACATATAGAGTTTTTTTATATGCCTTAGAACACATATGAACATGCTATAATCACATATTCAATTTTTTGACTGCCTTAGCACACATATGAGCATGATAGAATCACATATAGAGTTTTTTTATTGCCTTAGATCACACATGAGCACATGATAGAATCACATATAGTGTGTAATTTATTTCATTATATTTTGTTTATCAATACTGACTGTTCTTTTCTTGTGTAGGCTGCTAGCGATAATCAGGGTAGTGGAGCTGAAGGGACAGATAAAGACAATGAACAAGAAGACGCACAAAATCTTGGCGATGATTAGAGGACTGTGTTGAAGAAGTTCTATTTTTTTTATTTTTCCTAATTGTAATTGTTGAATTGTAAATAATTAAACTTCTTAGTTTTAAGGTGGAACGATTAATTATTATAGATACTTGTTATATGAATTTTTTTGTGTGGTTTGTTTTTTATTTACAGGAAATATAAATTGTACAGGAAATATAAATTGTACAGTTCTCAGTAATTAATTTTTAAATAAATTTTTTTGATTTTTTTTCGTTTTTGCGACGGATTAGCGACGGATGATTTCGTCGCTATTCATATTATTCTAGCGACGGCTTAGCGACGGAATTAAATCCGTCGCCACGCCGTGGTCGCCGTTTAGTACCGGCGGATTGGCGACGGAATATAGCGCTCGTTATTCCGTCGCAATTAGCGACGGACTTGGCGACGGAATTATTCCGTCGCCAGTTAGCGTCGAAATATTCGCGACGTAAGCATACTGTCGCCGCGTTGTCGCTAATCCGTCGCTAACATGGTTAGCGACGGAATGTGGTCGTCGCTAATCTACTGCTTTGTTGTAGTGACTGTAAAAAAACAATGAACATGGACAAAAAAATAGTTGGGTTTTAAACCAAAACTTAACTCAATCCAAGCAAAGCCAAAGCCAAGGCTTAGACCTAGACCTAGACCTAGCATAGGGCGGGCATAGGCATAGGCAAAGGCAATTGACAAGCCCTAATAAGGTCTTGCCCTCTAAGTTAAACCTAGCCTATAAAAGCTCATGAGAATTCCTCTCTTCAATATGAGAGTAAACATTTTAACTGGTCAAATAATTTGACTTAACTCTTGAAAATTATTTTAACTATGTTTTAAAATCATATATACCAAATGGGTTTTATAAAAAGGGCAACAAAGTCAACAAGAGAATATCACACTAACAAACATAACAAAAGATAGAACTACAATTAAAAACTTTTGGATATTTACAAAAAAATTCTCAAATCAAATTTCAAAACAACCCACAAAGATTTTAATTATTATTTTGAAATAAATATTTATAATAATTTTCTTAATTTTAAAATAATTAAAATATAAAATTCAAAGCTCATAAAAAATAATATGTATAATTGAAGGTATCGTATGGATTTGAACCTTCATTTAGTGTAAAAACATCAAAATTCATTAAGACACCATAATGAAATTAAATCTCTAAGAACTCTAGGTAAGGTTTTTGTTATTGATGATTTGGAGACTTTAGCCCCCATCTCTTTAGAAGTTGAACATATTATATTGCTTGTAAGATCTTTTGTAAATGGATAAACTAAGTTTTGGCCAGATTTGACATAACACATAATAATTATTCCTTTCTTTAGTATTTCTTTTATATAATTATGCCTAAGACTAATATGTTTTGATTTTTCACCATATACATCATTCCCTTCTTTCAATAAGATCACAATGCATGCATATTGCATGTAAAGGTTTTTCAAGTAATGAAATATCCATTAATAAGTCACTTAGTTATGAATTTCACCAAATTTTGTGACTTGGCTTACCTTTTATTTGATGCATCATATCATCTAGATCAAAAATTGCTTAAATTCATAATATAAAATGTCTGCTAAGTCATGCATATGTATATGACTTGACATGAGATTTGATTTTATAAGATCTGAACCTGATCTTGGATTCAATATAGGTTTTCAAAATCCATCACAAAGTTTTAGAACATACTCTATCTAAATCTTTCACCAATGGATCATTCTCTTGTTAGATCCTTATCCAAATCCAGTTTGGATCACTTGAGATGCAATCCAATTTTGGCTCAATGTAAAGGAGAGATCCATTTAAATTCAAGAATAAGTTCTATAAATTGTCTAATTCATAAAGCAGACAAATAGTTAACATTATCTTAATTACTCAAATTTATGAAAATGTTCATAAACAATGATGAATAAATTCACAAACTATGATGTAGTACATATTCTCCAAACACTTTATTTTATGAGACTAACGTCTATTTTACATGCACTTTGCGATTTTTGAGAACCAATAAGATTTTTTTTACATGTAAAATAATGATTTTATTAAAACCATAAGTCAACAAAATAATTACTAGATTCATATATTCAATCTCATCAAACAGGCTTTTCATATTATCACACTTTAATGCTATTATTTTGAAAATATATTTTAATTAACCATCACTACAAGAAAAATGTTATTTAGTGACGGAAATAATCTATCGCAAAATTACGACGGATTAGCGAGATAAAATTATTCATTCTTAAATTTGGAATTAGTTGCGGAATTAACAACGAAAAAAATCTATCGCAAACACCGTCGCAAATTTGCGACGGATTAGCGACAAAAAACTTTTGTCTCAAACTCCGTCGTAACTTCGCGACAACATTTTTTTGTCGCTACTTCATCGCAAATTTGCGATGAGGTTTGCGATGGAAAATTTTCGTCGCTAAATTTCTCATAAAACCCTAATGCGAGCCATTTTCTTTTCCTTTTCTGTTTCATCTCGTCGCCCGCCGCCCATCGCCTGTTGCCCGTCGTCTGTCGCCCGCCGCCCGTTGCTCGTCGCTCATCACCCGTCGCCAGCCGCCCTCTCCTTCACCTCCTCCTTCTTCCCTCGCTCAATCTCTCTCGTCGACGGCCCACGAGCACTCTCTCTCTTGTCACTTTTCCTGACCCGTCATCGTCAGCGAGCACTGCCGCCAGGCGACAGCACCACCTAAAAGTGCAGTAGGATCGAGGCAACGAGCACTAGAGGGGGGTGAATAGTGCTTTTAAAAATTGTCTACGAAATTTTGACGAATTTTGCAATTCGCAAAGCAAACACACAAAGAACACAATAATTTATCCTGGTTCGGTCTTTTCCGACCTACATCCAGTCCCCAAGCAAAACTCGCTTGAGATTTCCACTATCAACCTTGTGTAACTACAAGATCATACATACCAAATCCGGTCCCATTTTCAGTAACACACCTACTGAAAGCAAACAACTCCTTTAAACCAAGGAGTCCTTCCTTTTATAGAAAATTGAAACAAGTAACAACTTACAATACAACCTATGAGTCCTTCTTATGAATGCAAATGAGATGCAATTGGCTTTTGAGGTTGTTGAAATATTCTACTCACGAATTCACTATCTCTCAAAGGAATTTGAGTGAAAAACTAAAGTGAAAAATATCACGTGAGTGAGAAAATGAATATGAGTGAAAAGCAAAGAGTAATTGATTCAAATTGATTGAATTGCAGTGCTTTTGAATGTAAAATGCACTCATATTTATAGTTGAAATATTTCATACGTTGAGGGTATGAAAGAGTGTCAAAACAGTTCATTTTGAATGATCGAAATGTTTGAAAAATGAAAAGACACACCGTTTAAATTTTCAGGAAAAATGGTAAAATTAGTCGACTGAAACAGTAGTTAGTCGACAGACAATTATTGTCGATCGACTGATCTGTTTATCGAGCCGTTTGAAAATCTGAAGTTTTGAAACTTAGTTGACTAGAGAAAAATTAGTCGACTGATAATATTATCAGTAGACTGAAAAACCTTTCAGTCGACTACTACTAATTTTTTCTGAAAATACATGTTCTGTTCAGTTAACTGATAAATTCATTAGTCGACTGCTGCTAAATTTTCAGAAAACAGACATTCTGTCCGGTCGACTAATAAAGTCATTAGTCGACTAATTTGACAAAAATGATATTTTGTTTAGAAAATTTGGCGCGAAAGAATTAGTCGACTGGTGAGTCTATTGGTCGACTAATAAACACAAAAATTTAAGAAAAGAGTTTTCTAAAAAGATTTTCATGAAGGGTTCTTTTAGAAAAGTTTTTCTAAAGACTTTTTAGCTGAAATGCAACCGAAATATGCACTCTAAGTAAGGCTCTTATAAGAATCTAAGACTTTCAATGAATTTAACATTTGCACATAACTCTTCAAAGATTCTTCATTGAATTCTTTAATGTTTGTCACATTTCTTCATTGCCTTAGCTGAAATGCAGTCTTTTGACAACCTTAGAACACATATAAGCATGATTGAATCACTATGAAAGTTTTTTGACAACCTTAGAACACATACAAGCATGATTTCATCACTATGAAAGTTTTTTGACTGCCTTATAACATATATATGCATGATTGAATTACTATGAAAGTTTTTTGACAACCTTAGAATATATATATGCATGATTTCATCACTATGAAAGTCTTTTGACTGCCTTATAACACATATATGCATGATTGAATCACTATGAAATTTTTTTTGACAACCTTAGGGCACATATATGCATGCTTGAATCACTATGACATTCTTTTGACTGCCTTATAACACATATATGCATGATTGAATCACTATGAAAGTTTTTTGACAACCTTAGAACACATATAAGCTTGATTTCATCACTATAAAAGTTTTTTGACTGCCTTATAGCATATATATGCATGATTGGATTACTATGAAAGTTTTTTGACAACCTTAAAACACATATAAGCATGATTTCATCACTAAAAAAGTTTTTTGACTGCCTTATAACACACATATGCATAATTGAATCACTATGAAAGTTTTTTAACAACCTTAGAACACATATATAAGCATGATTTCATCACTATGAAAGTTTTTTTACTGTCTTATAACACATATATGCATGATTGAATCACTATGAAAGTTTTTTGACAACCTTAGAACACATATAAGCATGATTTCATCACTATGAAAGTTTTTTTATTGCCTTATAATATATATATGCATAATTGAATCACTATGAAAGATTATTGACAACCTTAGAACACATATAAGCATGATTTTATCACTATGAATTTTTTTTACTGCCTTATAACATATATATGCATGATTGAATCACTATGAAAGTTTTTTGACAACCTTAGAACACATATAAGCATGATTTCATCACTATGAAAGTTTTTTTACTGCCTTATAACACATATATTCATGATTGAATTACTATGAAAGTTTTTTGACAACCTTAGAACACATATAAGCATGATTTTATCACTATGAAAGTTTTTTGACTGCCTTATAATACATATATGCATGATTGAATTACTATGAAAGTTTTTTGACAACCTTAGAACACATATAAGCATGATTTCATCACTATGAAAGTTTTTTGACTACCTTATAACACATATATGCATAATTGAATCACTATGAAAGTTTTTTAACAACCTTAAAACACATATAAAAGCATGATTTCATCACTGTAAAAGTTTTTTGACTGCCTTATAACATATATATCCATGATTGAATCACTTTAAGTTTTTTGACAACCTTAGAATACATATAAGCATGATTTCATCACTATGAAGGCTTTTTTATTGCCTTATAACATATATATGCATGATCGAATCACTATGAAAGTTTTTTGACAATCTTAGAACACATATACGTATAATTTCATCACTATAAATTTTTTGACTGCCTTATAATATATATATGCATGATTGTGATACATAACACATTTATTTGACAACCTTATAAACCATATATGCATGCTCGAATGACTATGACATTTTTTTGACAACCTTAGAATAAATATCTGCATAATTGAATCACTATGAATTTTATTTGTCAACCATAGAATACATATTTGAATTATGTTAATGTCCTTCACTTTATTGTTATTCTATGTGTCATTCTGTCATGTTATTTTGATTGTCTTAGATTAGGTGTATTGTATATAATTTATTTCATTATATTTTTTTTATCAATATTAATATTTCGGTTCTCTTGTAGGATGCTGGAGATGATCAACGTAGAGGAGCTGATGAAGGCATGGATGGAGGGGCAGATCAAGACAATGAAGAGGACAATTATCCAAATCTTGGCGAGGATTAGCTTCATCTGTTGAATTTGTTTCAAACGAAACTCTTTGTATATGTTAACTTGTAACAAATTAGAACTTGGTGAGTACTATACTGGGTTGTTAATTTTGTTTCACTTATAACTTGTGTTAAATTTGCTTCACCTACTTTGTATTTGTGTTTTTTATATACAGGATATATAAATTGTATAACGAGAATTTTTTTCTCGATATTTATATTTAAAACATTTTTTTTTTAAATTTTTGTGTTGGAATAGCGACGGATAATATCTGTCGCTAATTAGTATCAGCCTCTAATTTAGTGACGGATTAGGGATGAATATTTATCCGTCGCAAAACTAAATCGACTGATATTTTGTGATGGATTGTAATTCATCGCAAATCTGTCGCTACAATAGTGACAGATGTGTATCTGTCACAAAATCAAATCTCTATGGTTTAGCGACGACCTAGCGAAGGATCATGACATTCGCTAATCTGTCGTAAATTAGCGACGGATGTAGCGACAAATATGTTTCATCGCTAATTACCGACTAGGAAATTATGACGAAAGTTATTCGTCGCTAGTTCATCGTTAAACTGTTTAGTGATGGACTAGCGATGAATTACGTCCGTCGCTAATCCGCAGATTTCTTGTAGTGCATCCATTTCAATTTTGCATGTCTCTCCACTCCTTCCATCCATGAATTTAATGGCAACCATATGAAGGCGAGATTTTAAATAATAAATATATTTTCTTGCCTTTAAGTAATCATCCCTAGATTTCTTATCGGATCACATTCACATACCCTAGCATGTCAAATAGGCATGCTTATTTGTGAACGTGCTAAACAAGTCCCCTTGGTGTCTTTTTTTTCACATATCATTTGACTAAAGCATCCTACGACTCATTCACAATGTATAAATGCTTTCATAAAATGATAAAAAAAGAACATGTTCACATATATTCCAACTCTTATGGCATTTCATACATGGATCTTACACCAAATAATTTTTTATAAGCTCTCATTAGTATATACTAAAAATTAGGCTTCTCAATAACATGTATATGAGCCCCAAAGGAGTTTGGCTTAGTGTGATGGGTCTAAGCCGCTAGGCATGCCGTCTAAGTTCAAATCTCATGGATGTCACCCCTTGCGCAAACTGAAGTGTGGTAACTCTTTGGGGGAAGGGGTAAGCTCACGAAGTTTTACGCAGACAAGACAGTGACTATAACTAGGGCAAGCAGAGCCAGCACTGCTAGGTCACTGTTCTTGAGGTGGTTTCTCACAAATAACATATATGATCCAAATCTGGACATATAGGATCAGATCCAATAAAAATATGGATTTGGCTATAATGAAACAAATCAAGTTGTGCTGGTCTGGTTTGTACCTTGTTCTCGTTCAATTTATTGCTAGGTCTGAACTGATCTGAGACTAGACTCATAATCAACGTACTTAGGTATATACGTGGGCCCATATATAGTAGTCCAATCCAATGTTGACATGTCTATTTAAAACCATGCAAGTCTCAATTCACTATCCATGTACGAACTTAACATGAGCATGGAGCAAAAACCGCCATCATAAAAGCTTGAGAAAGTAGTTGTGATGGTAAATCAATTGGTCTACTTTGATAAATTTCGAGGCAAAAAAAGAAAGAAAAAAAAAAACCACAGTTGGCAATGATAATCACAATTTTTATTTTTTTATTTTTAATTTGAGAAAGTAGTTGTGATGGTAAATCAATTGGTCTACTTTGATAAATTTCGAGGCAAAAAAAGAAAGAAAAAAAAAACCACAGTTGGCAATGATAATCACAATTTTTATTTTTTTATTTTTAATTTGAGAAAGTAGTTGTGATGGTAAATCAATTGGTCTACTTTGATAAATTTCGAGGCAAAAAAAGAAAGAAAAAAAAACCACAGTTGGCAATGATAATCACAATTTTTATTTTTTTATTTTTAATTTGAGAAAGTATTGTGATTGTGATTTGCAATAACAAGATCCAAGAATTACATGGCATTGCAAACATGCCCTTTATGTATCCAATAGAGAGAATCCAGTTCAAAACTTCTCAATTATAAGCACATAGATTAGCTACTATACTATACCACGGAGGTGGTATCCCATGGGGTAAGCTTGGTCCTGTGTCAAGCCGAAGAGTCGGGATCTGGTGCAATATGATTGCACAAAAATTTGTGCATTAAGCACCATATCGCCCTCCATCAAGTCTTGGGTCCGACGCCTGACAGACTCTGTCCCCAAGATGGAAGGTGATCAGGTGCTTAATGCACAAATATTTGTGCAATCATATTGTACCAGAAGTCCAGTATCGAATCTCTCTGTCACATAGGCCGTTGTTGTTCTCGTAAGGGTGCGCCAAAGTCCAGCTTGCCTTTCAAAAGAAAAAAAAATAGCTAGTACAAGTTATTTTGACTCAATCTGACTCTAAATAAGTTCAATATGAACTATCATTGATTTGGTAGGGATCAACCATTAGATAGTTTTTTTTTTTTTAAACGAGGTACAATTTTTTATGTCAGAAATTTTGGTGCCTGCATTTGGTACCCGGACCAAACCCTATAGGGTCCGGGTATGATGATAAATAACAAGACTCGGATTCGGATCCAAAGGTCCGATTAATACATGAATCCGGTTATAGTTTATGAAATTTTATACCAGACCTAGGCCCAACCCGAGTTCTGATTAAGACCCACAATTTTCAATGTAAAAAATGATAAAAAAAATATTATTTTACCGAGTATGGTCCGGGTCTGGTTCATGTACTTCTTATCAGGTCTGGGTATGGTTTCTCTTATAGTGGACCCGATTAGACCCGGGTCTGATCCCGATACAAAACCCAAAAATCAGGTCTAAGTCTTGTTGTACTTGGATCTGAACCAAACCGGACCCGTTGACACCCTTATTTATGTGGCCACAAATAGATCATGACTTATTTAGTTTTCCACATGGATTATGACTTTATCCACAGCTGACATGATTCCTTCAATGGAACGATTATGTAAACAGGACCTTTATCGGATTGAAACTGATATGTTCAAAGTGATAAGGATCAGATGAAATCTGATATCATCTGGGTCAAGGGTTTGACAAGGAAGTGCCAATTTGGCCTTGGTCTTAGTTGTATACAGCTACCATCTATTTATTCTTTGTTCATGATCCAAATCCGCCTTGTTCCGGCCACCCATCACCGGTTTTATATGCAGTCCAATACGCCTGTCAATTTGTCAGTTATAGGTTAGACCATGATGCGTGATGCATCTAATAAATTCGGCATTGGATCAGATCCGAACTGGACCCAACTGTATAAACTGATCCATCCGGGACATCACATCCAACATGATATCTACTCATGGAATTTAATTGCAGTTATTGTGAACAGGTTCAAGTTGTTCGAGATGTTAATCTTTCCATCTAGATAAGTCAGGATTGGTGCAACTACACCCATTATTGTACTTCCCCCACAAGATGTCTCATTGGGTCCAGAGCTTAAATGACGGATCTCTCAAAGTTCAAACCGTTGATAATGAAAACTCTCTCTCTCTCTCTCTCTCTCTCTCTCTCTCTCTCTCTCTCTCTCTCTCTCTCTCTCATGGATAGTTGGACTCAAACTTATACTCAAGTAGGACCTAGTGATGGCAGTGGATGGGGGAAATGGGACCCTGCCCGGCCTCACCCATTTTGGACCACCAGATATGGAGGACATGAAACAGGGATGGAGGCTGAGATGGAGGTTAAAATCAAAACCGGTGCAGGGACGGACTTACGACTTTCCCCCACCCCGCCCCGTCCTAATCCCGCCCTTGCTCCACCTTGCCCTGTCCTCAATCCTTCTAAGGGATGGCAATGGATCAAGGGGAAACAGAGCACTGCCCCCACCCCGCCCCGTTTGGACCGGGGATAGAGGTTAAAATCCAAACCCATGCAGGGATGGAGGTCCATATTTTGAGACGGAGCGGGGGTGGAGACCTTGTCCCCCGCCCCGGTTCACTGTCATCCCTAGTAGGACACAAGTTGGGTTAGCTGTTAAGGCTATTAAATTAAGCATTCAAGCCAAGTTACAAGCATGCCAACTCAAATCAGTGACCTCATCATAATTAATTCTATCATCATCAATCTGCTTTAATTGAATCAACTTAAGGTATTGAATTCAATTCTTGGATGCCCCAAATACTAAACTAATCTATTTGAAATTAACAAAGGTTGAGCCAGAATTTCACCCATTTAAGCAACATCTTCTAACTTAAAGCAACTCATTCGCATGTTGGTTAGGGAAGATCCAGCTGTAAACCTCTCATCTGGTAGGGGCGACTTGTGAATCTCATGAAGTAGACAGCAAGTCACAAGTTCGAAACCAACGGGTGGCATCCCTTGCCACAAGGCCAAAGCTGGTGTGCACTTCCCGGTGGGCAAGGGGGGGACCTCAAGGGTCTAGCTAACCAACCTTGGAAACGAATCAGCTTTCGAAAGAAAGCCAGAATCCATCTCAATCAAATCGAGTTGGATTGCTTAGAATCAATCTATTTAAAAAACTAAATCTTTTAAAGAAGTTTAAAACAATCAGACTCATAAAAATCGACTAGGACTTTATTCAGGCTGTGTTGTCGGCTAAATGGGCCGAATTTCGTAAGGGGGAGCCGAATCATCCCCCATATCGAATCGAAAAAGGGCCGATTGGATTGGTTTTAACAACATTGGATCCAAATATCCTACTTAAGTTTGTGCATTGAGGTCTATAAAGCTTCAACCATATGACAACAAAAGCATAATTATCATACATCTTGTACTAGTTAGATGTGAACAGAGGACTAATCCTGTGACAAGTTTTGATGATGATTGTGATCATTATGCTGGTCAACATCTTGGCAATGAAGCATAGAAAACCGAATATGTACTCTATTAATTTCTTACCCAATTTGAAGGGGAAATGTGAATACAGACCAGTGTTGTGCCTCAATACCTGAAGCTTACGCCTCATAGGCAAAGTGCACGCTCAAGGTATTGAGGTGTTGCATTGAGGCGTTTCAGGCTTGAAACGCACGCTTCACTCATGTGAATCGCACACCTCAAGTCGAAACGTGCTTCGCTTTAGAGCGTACGCATCTGTGTAGACCACCCATTTCTTGCCAAAATCTGCCGCCGGGGACACCCTTGGGCAACCCCTAGGTACCCTCCGAATCCCCGCTGCCTTTCTCTCTCCCTGTTTGCCCGAACCCCCTCACTCTCGAGCCCACCCTGCCTCGAGCCCTCGCCGGAGCCCTGTCTCGCCGATAGGCTCAATCCGACGAGCACCTCCTTGGGTCCCTGCTTCCACCTCCCTCGCCCGACACCCCATCCGTCCCTGGGCTCCCCCTCGCCGGTCACCTCGCAGGTAACCCCCTCTTCCTGTGTTGTCTTTTCTTCTTCTTCTCGTTCTTCCTCTCCTTCATCCTCTTCTTCTGTTTGCCGGGATCAACGCAGGCAACCTCGTCGACGACCCTCGCCGAAGAACCCTGCGCATCCATCCCTCTTAGGTGACCTCTCCCCCTCTCTCACTCTGTGTTAGGCTCGCAGGGGAGGGGCGCTGCCCCCTTCCCTGCTCCGTCTCTCTCTGGTTCACCCTGCTTTTTTGGAAGATCGACTGGCAGGGGGCAGCGCTCCTTGCCACCCCTGCTCTATCTGTAACCCCCCTCTCCCCCATGGATGTCCTCTTCTTCTTTTTCATCCTTGTCTTCTTTGTCTCTGTTTCTTTTTCAGTAGGCCGGCAGGGGCGACGCCCCCTGCCGCCTGTATTCGATCAATTCGGCAGGGCGATATAAATACAATTTTATTGTTATTTGTATGTACTTATATTTTTTAAAATTTATGCTTGATGATAAGCTTTTTATATTTTTTGAGAAGTTTTTAAATTACTCAAAAAAATTTTACCCCACGAGAAATTCCTGATAAAAGATTTTTCACGCTGTATCAACCAGTGAGTCCATGCAATGGGCTTTTTCTGGGGATGAAAATTTGACTGACCTAACCCAACTTGAATCAATGCTCATTAGAGCTCGATAGACTAGGCCCCATGCCCGACTTAGAGGAAAGATCAAGTGCAATAGTATATTGTTTCACCTGATCAGGTGCAGCAGCACACAAAAGTATGCAATCACATTGCACCTGATCTGCTCTGGCCCAACCTACTCAGGATCCGCCCCAAAAGGGTTTGGCGCAATGGGATGGAACCCAAGTTCTACGGCTGAACCAAGTAAACCTATCTGACCACTTTGGTGGGTCAAGCTCCAAATCATATGAGAGAGAGACTATATATTATAATTTTGTATTGAATTGGACTCGAATAATAATTTGTAATATATAGAACAATTATAGTTATACGATTACCAATGGAGGGCCCAATGTCAAGACGAAGGCCCAGGATCAAATCCTCCACATGGGATCTGATAGGGGTCCGCCTAACCCAACTTACCTTTTAAAAAAAAGTTATAGTTATATGATTAATTTAGTTATAATAAATAATTTAGAAAAAAACATTTTATTAATATTATATATTTTATTATTTTGATCATGAAGCTTACACTTCAACGCCTCACTTCCTAACATCCTCAATGCCTCTTTTCGCCTCATCCCCTTTAACAACCTTGGTACAGAGCCTAGTCAAATAAAAAAAGAAAAGGTTGCTTGTGTGTGAAGCCCTGTGGTTCGGTGACATTAAATGCTAGCTACCACATAAACCCATTCTTATAATCGGGTGCAATATGAATGCACAAAAAATTCTACATTAATAACTCCATCAGGTCTTGGGTCCCACACCTGACAGGCCCTGTCCCCAAGATGGAGGGTGATCAGGTGGTGCTTAATGCACAAATATTTGTGCAATCATATTGCACCCGATCTTTTCACTATATATTCAGTCTACTTTCCAAGCATATTCGTGCAGTTTGCGCTTGGCATAAGAGGTGATAAGTGATCCTATTCATGGCTAACAAAGCTGATGGAGCGGTGGATTCGGGGAAATCAGGCTCCTTGCAGCCATCCATCAATCTGTTCTCGCTCGATTTTATCCTTCGGATCTTTGCATTGGCATCGACAGTTGCAGCAGTCATCGTGATGGTCATATCCAAGGAGACCAAGACCCTTCAGCTGCCATTGCTCCCTCCTGTGACCATGGATGCCAAGTTCAACTATTCTCCTGCATTTGTGTACGTCTCTCTCTCTCTCTCTCTCTCTCTCTCTCTCTCTCTATATATATATATATATATATATATATATATATATATATATATATATATATATATATATATATATATAGGGTGTATCATCAGATAGGATCTGTGAGTGCACGTCACCTTGTGTTTGGGACTTTGCAGGTTCAAAACCCAATGGTATGGTCTGCCTAACCCAGCTTGCCTGTCTAAAAAAAGATCACTACACTTACCCCAGCTTGATCATCCAAAAAAAAAATGATCACTACACTTTCTCTAAAAATGCATATTCACACCAACGGGGGCTCGGCTTGTCTGGCAGGAGCAGTTAGTAAACGTCAGGTTGTGTTGGGACGTTGCAAGTTCGAACGCCAAATGGTATGGCTGTATAACTGGTAGGGGTCTGCCTAACCCCAGCTTTCTCTGTAAAAAAAAAAATGCATATTCACAACCTAACCCATGACTCAACTGTCCAAATACCACCTTAACAAATCGTTAACCTTATTCCATCATGTCATGACCAAGATCATGAACTCCCAATACTTTGGAGTTCATGGTCTTGGTAGCGTTTCATGTGCCTTATCCAAGCTATGAATATATTATGTAAGATTACTAGTATTTTTAGCCTTATGGATGTGTATCTAACCTCACCTCAGTTTGACCTTCCTAAGTTGGATCTCACTTTTTGTATATGAACTCGATAAATTTACTCTTCAATGCTCTAAACTAACAGCACTCAATAAGGGCCCCAACTTTTTTAGGTATGTTGAAAAACCAACAGACACATACACACACATGCATGTGCACCCATGCATACACATGGACATGTGCACCCACACGCATACACAAGCACACGTACATACACACATGCACGTGCACACACACGCACGAATATGCACAGGGAGATGGAAAAGAAGCCAAAGTGAAGTAACTATTGTCTGTGATGCAGCTATTTTGTGGTGGCAAATAGTGTGGCTTCTCTTTACAACATCTTTGCTGTCATTGTTTCGGGACTCTTGGTCACCAAAGCTTGCCCCTCCAACAAGACCTTGTTTCATTTGGTTGTGCTTGACTCGGTAAGCAAAATAAGCTAGCCTCATTAATGCTACCTACTACTATAATTAATTACATTAATTACTTTTATTACTATTAATTACTTCATTTATAAAAGAAATTATTATTATTATTATTATTATTATTACTACTACTACTGACTGCTACAGTCATGGTGGTCACGGTGGTATGCTTCACATTTTATATCTAAACCTTTTGCGTTTGCAGACCAAGTACTTCAATCATTTGTTCCCCACTCCATTATATGATGTAAAATATATTCAAAATATATTTATTACCATTTGATGTGCTTATAAAAAAAAACATACATTTTTTAAAAGTTGGAAAAAATAAGATTTTATATCTAAACCTATTGCGTTTGCAGACCAAGTACTTCAATCATTTGTTCTATGATGTAAAATATATTCAAAATATATTTATTACTATTTGATGTGCTTGTTTGAGCTGAGCCAAGTCGAATGCTAGTATTCATGTTTGTCTTGCCGTCGTTGCCGAGCCATGAGCCGCTCGAGATGAATCATGAGGTGAATTGGCCATTTAGTGGTGCATGTTGATTATTCTTACATATATGAGATGCTTTACATCACGTTTCTGTCGAATGGACATGACACAAATTTTGCTGACATTACTGCTATTAAAATATTTGTTTTTTGCAAGAAATTGCTGTTAAAATAATGATCAACGCCATTAATGAATAATTAAGACAAGTCGCCTACTAGCCTATATTTTCAGTATATACTATTATTATTTCTTGAATTTGCTGATACACTTCACTGCTATTGGGATTCTTCCTTCTTCTTTTTTGCATTTTTTATGCATTTCCTGCTCAATCAGGTCTGCCATACATATGAATTCATTAATATAAGGTATCTAGGGTTAAGACAGAGGGACAAGTTTGGTGCAATGGGATGATACCCCGTGAAAGCAGAGTAGTAGTTGATCTGCTTTTGCACCACCACAGTGGTTACCCATGTGGTTAGCAGGGTCTTGTGTCATGCTGAAGGCCCCGGATCAAATCCCAGTAGCACATGGGGCTGTCATTGCCTTGTCATGGTTGGGGCACATAAGGCTGGGCGGTTGTGTCCTCAACCCAAAGTTTTACATTGCGACCTGGTTGTCGGTGAGGGTTTTCCTTCATCGTCATAAAAAAAAAAGCAGTTGATCTCTCTACCTTTATACATTAATTCCTTTGCTCTTCTTACCATGCATCCAAAAATGAGTCTTTAGCCGGCAAGGTCAGCTTGGTGTTCACAGATTCAGAGTTACATGCCAAGCCTTCATACACTGATTTCCTTAGCCATTGCTAGTGTTGTGGAACTAAGTTGGTCAAATTGGGGATGTTGTGTAGTTGATGGCAGGGTTGGTGGCCTCTGCTACAGGTGCTTCTACTGCCATAGCTTATGTTGGTTTCAAGGGCAACTCTCATGTGCAGTGGAATAAAGTCTGCAATATCTTCAGTGGCTTCTGTCGCTATGTTGGGAGTTCATCTGTTCTCGCTGTCTTTGCTGCCATCTGCTATGTATTGCTCGTCGCGCTTTCTACATACTCGCTTTATCGGCGCAGCCACTGACTGGCACGCCAAAGCAAAGCTGGGCCTAATGTGTTGGCCATACAATCAGTGGTGCTGTTCCATTTGGCTATTCTGGGCGTTGTTTGTTACGTTTATAACTCTGCTTGTTGGTGCATGGGCGTGTGATTGTGTATAGATGGAACTCATTCTCAAATCCTAGTGCACTTATGCTTTCTTTGCTGTTAGTTGAATCTTTGTGTGCACGTGTGTGTATATGTGTATGTGCATGTGCATGGGAATTTAGACTATGAAAAGGAGAGATCTTATCAGATCTTGATCTGATCGATTATCCTTTAGCTTGTCCAATTTAAATTGCAATTGATTATGGGATTTTCATATTTAGGGTTCTTGCTCTATTACTTTAGCTGGAAAGATGTGACTCAAGACAAAAGATATGCACTATAGTGATGAAAACGGATCGGATATTGGCCAGGTCTTGACCAACATTATATCCATTTTTGAAAAGAGAGCCTAGATCTGGATCTGATTTCTATCTCATAGTGAAGTTCTTGATCCAGTTAGGATATGAGTTTCTGTGGTGGTGTGTCCTATGAAAATGGGTGAAACCATTCGGTTTACATGGAAATGGTTAAATTGGTTGGGTTAGATGCGGTTCTGATCCACATTCAGCTTTATTTCATTACCTAGATCAGGATATATATATATATATATATATATATATATATATATATATATATATATATATATATATATGGTGCGGATAGTGCTAATTTTTTATATTTCAAGTCATGTTGAATTGGTAAATCTGACGTTATAGATGCGCTCAACATGATCCATTTGGTGACTGTTGGATCATATCTTTTCAATGAATGAAAAAGTAGGATTTTATGAATCTTTAAATTTATGAAAATTTTGAGCCGTTGATTTTTGAAACTTTATAAAAACTTGCACTATTCCTACTAAACAAACCAAGTAGATCACATCTGTAAGGTTAGATTCTAGAAAAAATAATTAAAATATGAAAATTATAACTGTCTACGTCTTAAGAGGAACTAATCACTATATATATAAAAGTTCTTAACCCTAAAATGACCTCTCTTTCGATCCTTCCTCTAACAAAGGCAGTAGCGGCAGCGGCGGTCTGGCGAAAACCCTCTTCTCTCCTTTCTCTCCTTCTTGGTCCAGCCGAAGGCCTCTCTCCTTCCAGCAGAAGGCCGCAGCGGCGGTCTGGCTCATGCCTTCCACGTGACCCCTTTCTCTTCTCGCTCCTTTCTCTCTTTTTTGGTCCAGCAGAAGGCAATAGCGGCAGTCCGACGTAAGCCTCCTGTGTGACCTATTTCTCTCTCTCCTTTCTTATTTGACGGAAAGTGGCAACAGTTGGAAATAGGTTCAAACTACATAGGATGGGGACAAGAAGCGAGGATTAGGCGGGGATGGGGACGACGGTCATTTTAAGTTGGGGGGGGGGGGGGGGGGGAGGGTTGTGTATGTTCTCCCCCGATGATTCACTGAATCCCACGTCTGTGTTCGGGGGTCTGAATGAGCACCACGTATACAAGCACATGGGATTCGTATTCCCGTGTATGTTGACATCACTTAACATTGGAGTCTTGGTGTGGTTGCAAAGACTTAAGTACCCTTTCTTGCTATTCTTCTTATAAAACGATGGTTTGAGAAAATCAAAAAAATGCCCTTCATTCAAAAAAGAAAAAACAAACGGTTCAAAAAAAGGACAAACATGTCCTCCATCCAGAAAGTCGAGGATGATGTTGACTCTTTAAAGTCTACACAGCGAAACGAACCTTAATCGTTTCGTCAATGGTGATTCGGCGAAACGATGGTGAGCCGACGATCCGATGGTGAGCCGGCGATCTGATGGTCATCCGGCGAAATGAACCTGAGCCATCAAAAATGTATGTTTGAACTTTTCATCGCCATCTTCTTCTTCTTCCTTCTTCGTAAAACACTGTAAAACCCTCTCTCTCTAGAGAAGAAAACAAGAGAGGCAAAGAGTTCCTCCTGGAGAAGGCCATGAACATCAACCCTCTCACTCTCTCTCTCTTCTCTTTCTACTTCTGTGCACATCCAACAGACGATCCTACATTGCTCCATCAAACACCAACTGACCTGCACACTAACTGTAGCATCATTCAACTTGATGAGTTATGGAGCCTGATTCATAGTTTTTGCCTTTACAGGAGGGGGTTTGGGGGATCCTCCCAGCGTGGGTAGCATTATTAAACTTGATGAGTTGTGGAGCCTAATTTAGAGTTTTTGCCTTTCAGAAGAGGGGTCCAGAGGCTCCCCCCGGTGCGTGTCCCGCTTTTAACTATCGAAAAAGAGCAATAAAGTGTTTTGTTTAATCGTGGGGCTCATGTTTCCTTCGGTTGTTTCTTGCTCGAGGTTTTCGTAACACCTCTTCCCATGATTTTTCTATTTTTCTCTTTATGTTTCTTTCATATAATTTTTTTAATGACTCCCCTACAGCGATTTTTAGTGTTGTCGGGTCTCCAACGAGTCCCACAGTGATTTATAGTGTTGTCTGATCTTCCAACAACGATTTGTAGTATTGTTGGGCCTTCCTACAGCAATTTGTAGTGTTTTCGGGTCTCCAACGAGCTCAACAATGATTTATAGTGTTATTCGATCTTTCAACAACAATTTATAGTATTGTCGTCCTTCCTACAACGATTTGTAGTGTTTTCGGGTCTCCAACAAGCCCCACAGCGATTTATAGTGTTATCTGGTCTTCCAACAGCGATTTGTAGTGTCTTCCGCAAATCACTATAGCAATTTATAGTGTTTTTTGGTCTCCATCGAACCCCGCAACAATTTATAGTGTTGTTGGATCTCACTATAGTGATTTGTAGTGTCTTTCGCAAATCATTATAGCGATTTGTAGTATTATTCAGTAAGCAAATCGCTCTAAATCGTTACTCGAATTAGGACCAACTTGTCAGGGTCATATCTCCCTAACCGGAGGTCATATTCCAAATCTGTAAAAAATGGCGTCTTCGTTATTGAGTCTAGTTTATTTCTGTAAATTTTCAAAAAAATTTATAGTCATTTCATTCCCTATTTTAACTAAAAACCAGACCCCTATTATTCTGTGTTCTGTAACCCAAAAACACTATAAATCGCTATAGTGATTTGCGGAAGACACTATAAATCATTGTTGAAAGACCAGAAAATACTATAAATCGCTGTGGGGCTTGTTGGAGACCTGAAAACACTACAAATCATTATAGAAAGGCCCATCAATACTACAAATCGTTGTTGGAAGACCAGATAACACTATATATCATTGTTGGGCTCGTTGGAGACCTGAAAACACTACAAATAGTTGTAGGCAGGCCCAACAATACTACAAATCAGTGTTGAAAGACCGGATAACACTATAAATCGTTGTGGGACTTGTTGGAGACCCGAAAATACTACAAATTGTTGTATGAAGGTTCAACAATACTACAAATCATTGTTGGAAGGTCGGATAACACTATAAATCGTTATGGAGCTCATTGGAGACCCGAAAGCACTACAAATTGTTGTAGAAAGGCCCGACAATACTAAAAATCATTGTTGGAAGACCGGACAACACTATAAATTGTTGTGGGGCTTGTTGGAGACCCGACAACACTAACGATCGCTGTAGAGGAGTCATTGAAAAATTATAGGAAAGAAACAGAAAAAGAAAAATAGAAAAATCGTGGGAAGGGGTGTTACAAAAACCTCGAGTAAGAAACAACCGAAGGAAACATGAGCCCCACGATTAAACAAAACGCTTTATTTCTTTTTTTTGATAGTTAAAAGAGGGAAAGAAAATTAAAAAATTATACAAGGCCCCAAAAATTTTGGTTCGGGGGGCGCTGCCCCCGAGCCACCCCCCCCCCCCCCCCCCCCGCCAGGGGCGGCCCCCCCTGAACCCCTACCCGCTGACCACACAGCCGGACCCACACTGGGGGGGAGCCCCCAAACCCCCCTTCTGTAAGGGCAAAAACTCTAAATCAGACTCCACAAGTCATCAAGTTGAATGATGCTACCCACGCTAAGAGGAGCCCCCAAACCCCCTCCTGTAAGGGCAAAAACTATGAATCAGGCTCCATAACTCATCAAATTGAACGATGCTACCCACGCTGGGAGGAGCATCCAAACCCCCCTCCTGTAAGGGCAAAAACTCTAAATCAGGCTTCACAACTCATCAAGTTGAATGATGCTATCCATGCTGAGAGGAGCCCCCAAACCCTCCTCCTATAAGGGCAAAACACTACAACAAAGCAGTGGATTAGCGACGACCTCATTTCGTCGCTATTCCATCGTTAATCTGTCACTAACCGGCTTAGCAACGAAGTAGCGACAGATATCTTACATCGTGAATTTTTCGACGCTAACTGGCGATGGCATAAATCTGTCGCCAGTTCTGTCGCTAATTGCGATGGAATAACAAATGACAGATTCCATCGCAAATCCGTCGGTACTAAACGACGACCTCGGCTTGGTGGCAGATTTACGGCTGTCATTAAATTATATGTATAGCGATGGATATATTTGTCGCTAATCCGTCATAAATAAGAAAAAAAATGAAAATTAAATATCGAGAATGCTACAATTTATATTTTTTGTACAATTAATATTTCCTGTAAATAAAAAATAAAGTACACATAAAATTACATATAAAAGGAAACTAAAACAATCAATCGTTCCACTTTAAAATTCACAAGTTTAATTATTTACAATTCAACAATTACATTTTCGAAACAAAAAAAACAGAACAAATTCAACGCATTAATCTAATCATCACCAAGATTTTGTGTGTCTTCTTGTTCATTGCCTTGATCTGTCCCTTTAGCTCCGCTACGCTGATTATCGTCAGCAACCTACACAAAAAAAGAACAGTCAATATTGATAAACAAAATATATTGAAATAAATTATACACTATATGTGATTCTATCATGTGCTCATATGTGTTCTAAGGCAGTAAAAAAACTCTATATGTGATTCTATCATACTCATATATGCTCTAAGGCAGGCAAAAAACTCTATATGTGATTCTATCATGAATGATATGTGTTCTAAGGCAGTAAAAAAACTCTATATGTGATTATATCATGCTCATATGTGTTCTAAGGCTGCCAGAAAAACTCTATATATGATTCTACCGTACTCATATGTGCTCTAAGGCATGCAAAAAGCTATATATGTGATTCGATCATGCTCATATATGTTCTAAGGCAGTAAAAAAACTGAATATGTGATTATAGCATGCTCATATGTGTTCTAAGGCAGTTAAAAAAACTTTATATCTCATTCTATCATGCTCATATGTGCTCTAAGGCAAGAAAAGAAAAAAACTTTATATGTGATTCTATCATGAATGATATTGTTCTAAGGCAGTAAAAAAACTCTATATGTGATTCTAGCATGCTCATATGTGTTTTAAGGCAGTCAAAAAACTCAATATGTGATTATAGCATGTTCATATGTGTTCTAAGGCAGTCAAAAAACTGAATATGTGATTATAGCATGCTCATATGTGTTTTAAGGCAGTCAAAAAAACTTTATATGTGATTCTATCATGCTCATATGTGCTCTAAGGCAGGCAAAAAATTTTATATGTGATTATAGCATGCTCATATGTGCTCTAAGGCAGGCAAAAAACTCTATATGTGATTCTACTATGCTCATATGTGCTCTAAGGCAAGCAAAAAGCTATATATGTGATTCGATCATGCTCATATGTGTTCTAAGGCAGTCAAAAAACTGAATATGTGATTATAGCATGCTCATATGTGTTCTAAGGCAGTCAGAAAAACTCTATATGTGATTCTACCATGCTCATATGTGCTCTAAGGCAGGCAAAAAGTTGTACATGTGATTCTAGCATGTTCATATGTGTTCTACGGCAGTCAAAAAACTGAATATGTGATTATAGCATACTCATATGTGTTCTAAGGCAGTCAAAAAAACTGAATATGTTAAGGCAATCAAAGTTACAAGAAATCTAACGACATGCAATATATTGCATGAAACTTTCATACCTGAGAGGTCCTGCAATCGAAGTTCCCCTGTTCAGCAAAAAACTGTTGAACTCTGCTCGGAAAACGTCGACAACAGTTTCATGGAAGTAGTCACACATTGTGTCCTTAACGATTTGGCGTACATCATCACCGGAAAGAATAGGATGCTGCTTGGAGCTTATGTCGATGGAAAAAGTCTGTGAGACGTAACTGGAAGAAGCAATAACAGGTAAAGTGTTCATATTACTCTTAAACCCGAACACACGACCCTTTTTGGGTTCACCTACTGCAGTCACCTGCAGGATCAAATGATGCATGTTGAGTAGCGTCATCGCCATATCGCTCTACCATCTGTTGCTCATATGCCTCCTACAAAATAATGTTTACAGTATGCATTAATAATTAATGATAACATTATGATAACTTCCATATTGCAATGATTATTAATAGAATAAATGCATACCATTGTCGTTCTCGCCTTCTCTGATACGAAGTCTCTCGTGGTCTTCCGTTTATGTGTTTCAATAAACACATCCTTATATGGTACAATGCCTCTTTTTTCTGCTTCTTGCGAAGTTAAATGATAAAAGATTTAGTTAACAAGTTTGCAACAATACTTATAAAATTGATATTATATATTGACGAGTTACCATTTTCTTTAGGTGGCTTCCAAAAGTCTTAGATCCATCTGTGTGTAGATGGGCTTCGAGCATTTTCTCTCGATTTTGTGTAGCCTTCGCAGAGCGATTTCAAAATGCATCCCCCGCCCACTTGTCGCACATTCCCTCCCAATAATCTCTCCTGATAGTAATAGGGTCATGGCCCTTCCACTGTAGTGGATCATCTATTCCGCTAGATGCTTTTTTTGCTGCAGTCTTCATATTGTGCAACATGTTTGCAAATCGATTGGTAGCCACCCTCTATCACACCTTCCTTGCATCACGTTCCTCTACTGTAGTCGCGAAGCGATTCGAAACCTATATATATTTCCAAAAGTTAGTAGACATGATTATAAAAAAAATTTAAATATGAAACACATTAACTATGACAAACAACTGTATACCGTGAATGAGGACCACAATCTGTCTATCACCTCTTTTGGATACTCTTTTCATTGAGCGACTGGTCCTGGTAGATGTTGAAGAAGTGAATTCTTAATCTCGTGTACTACTTCTTGTGGCTCAAACCTCGTGTTGTATATGAATTGGTACACAGTAAATATCAATATAAAATATTTATAAGATATGCAATAATTGAAAATGAAATACTTACGATCGATTATCGATATACACTATTTGAATGAGTCTTCTTGTGCCAGACTGAAAAGACCCTGCATCCTGTGTTGGCTTCTGACTTGTGTGATCAACTGGTGTAGGTGGGTCGTGTACAAGCGAAACATCATCTATAAAAAAATATGTTAGAAATTCTCATAATGCGCATTTCAACTAATCAAGCATCTAATTACTCAAATGATATACCTATCATAGGAGCCCGTGAAGATGAAGGCTGGGCCTGACTACTACTGAATGAACGACCACTGTAACCTCCACGAACCATATTCTAACAAATAACAAATGTCATACAATACATTCCAATAATTCGCATCAAGTATTACAAAACATTCAAATCATTCGCATCAAGTATTGCAATACATTCAAATGATTCGCAACAAGTATTACAATACATTCAAATAATTCAAATCATTCACACCAAGTACAATACAACTCATTCATTCACATCAAGTATTACAATACATTCAAGTCATTCACATCAAGTATTACAATACATTCAAGTCATTCACATCAAGTATTGCAATGCATTCAAATCATTCACATCAAGTATTGCAATGCATTCAAATCATTTGCATCAAGTATTACAATACATTCAAATAATTCAAATCATTCACATCAAGTATTGCAATACAACTCATTCATTCACATCAAGTATTACAATACATTCAAATCATTCACATCAAGTATTGCAATGCATTCAAATCATTTATATCAAGTATTACAATACATTCAAATAATTCAAATCATTCACATCAAGTATTGCAATACAACTCATTCATTTGCATCAAGTATTATAATACATTCAAATCATTCATATCAAGTATTGCAATGCATTCAAATAGAGGTTTGTATTACCAGATTTTGCTCACTAGCTTGAGAATTCTTCTTTATCACTTGTTTGACTGTCATATTCTTCTTCTTCTTCTTCTTCTTATTCTTATTATTCTTCTTCTTCTTCATTGTTTACCCATCCACTTGGTATATCATTTGGATCACATTCTTCTATGAATGTTTCATCGGCCAATTGAGATATGACATGCATATCATGCGCAACATCGTAACCATAAGAGAAGTCATAGATATCATCTAATTGATAGCAATCACTGTCTTTAGCTAACTTGTCTTCCTGTAACTGATCATACTCAGGGTATAGTTTGGATTTCACCTTGCAAACTACCCACCATTTATTTCTATCTGACTTTTTTATACTCGGATATGAAGTATAATAAACTTGTTGAGCTTGCGAGGCTAATATGAATGGTTCATATGTTTCAAACCTTGATTTATGATTCACCTCCACAATGCCTGAGGCTTTGTCGAGTCTTGTTGCAGTTGGATCAAACCAATGACACTTGAATAAAGTTACCCTATTATTTATGCCTAAGTAAGTCAACTCCATTATTTTCTCTATAACACTCGTAGTAATCATGTTCATTTTCACCGTAGCTGCTACCCTTGACACACACGCCACTATTCATCGTTGATTTGTTTATACCGTAATATTTTATATGGAATCGATAACCATTTACGATGTACCCATTGTAGCATTGCACAACTTTGGTCAGACCATTTTCTAAATCATATATTTCTTGATCTTTAACATCACCATGGTGGACCTACGCACAGACATAAACAATGCTTGTGATCACGACCAATTAAGTAACTTAGTGTTGTTTACAAGTACAAAATTTATGTTAGCGTCCTTAACAACTGTTTCAACCACTCCACAAACTTAGTTTCACGTTCTTTTTGTACTTCTGCATCAATGAGATGTGAAACTTTTCTTCGCAACTCTAGATCAAATCGTCTGCAAACCACAGATACTTATATTACCGAACCATGTATGCACGTATAGAATATAAAAGAATTTATAATTGTGTTGCGTCTACATATACTTACTCGATGTATGGGTCGATCACTGAGCAATTAAAAAGAATATAGATGTGTGTTGCATCTTGCTCTCGATCTGTCAAGAGCCTTGATCGGCCACTACCAAATGCATGCCTAAGTGGTTGAAATATCGACAGCTTGTCAGCTACAGTTACTTGTTCTCCATCATCGTTACGAGGCGGGCATATGTAACGTGTTGGAATGTGAAGTTCAAAGTACATAGATGAGAAATTTGAAATCTCTTTTAAAGTGTACGCCTCACAAATAGAGCCTTCTACTCTTGCTTTATTACGAACCTTTTTTTTAAGGTCAAACATGCATCTGTCAAAAATATACATTTCAAATTTGAAATATTTGTCATTAAAGAGACAAATATAAAAAAACATATACCTTTGAAATGGGTACATCTATCGATATTGCACAAAGCCACCAACCTTTAGTTCATATGGAAAATGTATAATCAAATGTTCCATAACATCGAAAAATGATGGCGGAAAAATCTTTTCTAGCAGACAAACAGTGGTGATGACAGAGTCCTCAAAATTATTTATATCAGATACTACGACTTCCGATGCACACAATGTTCTAAAAAATCCACTCAACTCAGACAATACCCCCTATATAGGTTTGTCTAACATATCATGGAATGCTAGGGGTATCAATCGTTGTATAATGACATGACAATTATGGCTCTTCAACCCATATAACTGTCCAACGTCAATCTTCACAGCCCGAGCAATGTTAGAGACATATCCATCTGAAAATCTCAATTGTCTCAACCATTGACATGCATGCTTTATTTGATCAGGTCCAAGCACGTACTTTGCCTTAGGTTTCAGTATTTTGCCATTATACTCTTTGAGTTCCAATTCTGGTCTTTTACATATTACTTTTAAATCCATACGGGCCTTCGGATTATCTTTCGTTTTCCCTTAAACATTCATTACTGTATTAAACGCATTATCAAACACATTTTTCTCCACATGCATCACATCCAAATTATGTCGTATCAATAGGGTCGGCCAATATGGTAGTTCGCAAAAAATAAATTTCTTTGTTCAATTATTATCCTTCCCAAATCCACGGAAGGGTGTTGGACTGCGGGCATCTGTTAATACATCTGGAAAGTATCGCAATCTTCTTAGAATCTCTATGTCAGACAATCTTGTGGACGGACCTTCCATTTCAGTTGTGTCTACTCTAAACGCATTCCTTTGTCGTCGAAACGGATGGTCGCTGGGTAGAAATCGACGATGGCACTCAAACCAGCAAGGCTTCTTTCCATGCATCAATCTAAAAGCTTTGGAATCCTCCATGCAGTATGAACATGCCAACCTCCCATGTGTGCTCAAACCAGATAACATATTATATGTAGGGAAGTTACTGATTGTCCATAGAACATCGACTTTAATATTGAAATTTTGTTTTTTGTGGGCATCATACGTGGTAACACTGTCATCCCACAATACTTTTAGTTCATCAATCAATGGCCTTAAATATACATCAAGATTTTGGTCATGTGAGGTCGGATCAGGGATCAACAGAGACAAGAAAAGATTTAGATGTTTCATACAGAAGCTTGGTGGAAGGTTGTATGGAGTTACAAATACTGACCAACATGAGTATGGAGTTGATCTACCTCCAAATGGATTAAATCTATCTGTACATAGACTGAGTCTAATATTTCACACTTCAATTGTGAAGTTCTGATGAGTATAATCAAATTGCTTCCAAGCTTCAGCATCAACAGAATGCGTGATCTTGTTTTCATCATGTCGAACTTTATTTGCATGTCATCTCATGTGTTTAGTTGTCCTTGAAGACATATACAATCATTGCAATCTAGGAGTGATAGGAAAGTAGCAGAGCAACTTGTATGAAACTTTCTTTGATCTCGTGCTACCATTGCCTCTTGTCTTTGGCTTGAACCGATGATGCCCACATGACGAGCATGATATGTTGTTTTCTTAATGCTTGAAATACAACATGCAGTGATTTGGAGAAGCATCAATCTTTTTATACCTCATACCTAGAGCGTTGACCATAACTTTCGCACGATAGAAATTTTGTGGCAAATTCTCATCTTTGGGTAAGATACTGTAAACACACCAAATTTTTACCTTCATCCAGTGTTTGTCCATTTCATAAGTCATCACAGATCATTGCATGTCATTGCACTTGCATCTCATTTTCGAGATCCAGCACTCCTATTTCAAAACATTCAATCCAGATTTGAATTTTAAAGCTTTATTTCAAAATCAATTTCAAAACCTGGGTTTTTATTCAATACTCTGTCATTTTCCAACCCCAGGACTTTGTATTTTGAAATATTTTCTCAGAAAACAATCCGGATTCCTTTCAAATTCAAACTTTAATCGATTTCAATTCACAGATGAGACCCATTTAGATGGTGTCGCTTCTGAATACCTCTATTCATCAAATTTCTCAATTTTTTTAAAGTTTCAGTCCGATCAGGACTCTGTCTCAGAGTCCTAATCCAGTCAGAAGTCTGGTTTTTAAGTCTGTTTTACTTCCATTCTCAATCTTTTTCGTTTGTTTTCGAAATTTAGGTCATTTCACAGAGTCTAGTTAGTTCAGGACTCTATTTTAGAGTTCGGTCGAGTTGGGAGTCTAACCCTGACTGTGTTTTCTGACTTATTTCATCATTTCTTGATGAAATCTTTTGAAAATTCTTTCATTTGGCTTTTAAAATCTAAAATCTCAGAGTCCTAAGAGTTTAGGACTCTAACCCGGAGTTCCAGTTCGCTTGAGACCCTATTTTCAAAGATCTTGAATTTCAAATACTGATTTTAACCCCTTTTCAAAGCCATTTTCAGTGTTTATTTCAAAAATGTTCAAAATTCGATGTGGGCCCACTCAGTTGGCACCATATCCAAAGGAATTCTAACTCAGTTAGGACCTTATGCCATTTCAAAAATCCTAATTTTAAATTTACTTTTGAAAATCTTTTGAAAACTCCTTCAATTTCAAGTTTTAAAACCGCTTTTTGAAAAACTCAAGTAGGGCCCACTTGGGCTGGCGCCATATTCGAGTAAGTCAGGGCTAGACTAGGGTTAGTTGATGTCTTGGTTAGTGTTAGAGGTTTAGAAAAGTCAAAACCATTTTGAAAAACTCATTTTTGAAAGTTAGTTTTTAAAAGTAGTGTTTTTAAAGGTTTTTAAAAGTGTTTTAAAAACCCAATGTGAGAGAATGCCAAGTGGCACCACATTTGGGGGATTCTTAGGTTTAGCTAGGGGTTAATTAGGAACTATTTAGGATAATTTAGACTAAGGGCATATAGGTAACTCCACCCAAAAATCGCCCCCCCCCCCCTTTAGAGTCCAAAATTTTCAAAATTGTCAATTTTTAAACCTAATTTTTTATTATAAATAGATACATAAGGGGGGTCGATTTTCCCATCTCTCTCCTATAGGATTCTTGGAGCTTCTCTCTCCTCTCCAGCCCTTCCTCCATTGCTGCAACTCCAAGGTATGAACTTCTTCACTTTTCTTATTTTATTTAATGTTTTTTAATGCTTTAAACCTAGATTTAGGCTTGGACACCCCTCCTTATGGAAGATCAACCATGGTTTCACCTCAAGAACTATCAAGAACCAGCAAGAACAATCCAAGAAGGTGATCTAACCCTGTTTTGGATAATTTACAGAGATTTTAATCCATTAGAATTGATTTTAACATGATTCTTTGCATTATTAACCAATAAAATATATGATTCACCCTTTTTAATGGGTGAAATCTATGTTTTAAAGGTGATATCAAATTCCAGCCATTGATTCCCTGTTTTTAATTTATTTTCATGGTTTATTCATGTTTGTTTTACGTTCTATAGCATAGAAATAATTTTTTTTACTGTTTATGGTTTATTTTATTTATTTACATTAGTTAATGCATGGTTTTTCAAGTTTTCTTAAATTTCTGTGTGTTTTAGGTTTAGAACAGTAAAGATGATGTTAGTTCGGATTGAAGCACTCATTGTTTATTTCTGATTTTTTTATATGTGATGCATGCATGAGTTATTGAGTTACTGTAGAAAAATCAGAGGTTTTGGATCTCGGGAACCCTGTCAAAAAAAATCAGACATCAAATCGGGGTTTTAAAGCTTTAAAATCGTGGTTAAAATCAAGAAGGTAACTTGTTGTGATGATATTTCTCTCATCTTATATCCGATGTTAGATCTGTAAAGTGCTATGGATTCACATTGAGTAGATCTGTCTTCTGTGAAATTTTCGGATTTTTTTATCACTGTTTAGTATTTTTCCCCTTTTAGAGAATCTGTTTTTAAATTTAAAGCTCGTTAGGGTTTACCAAAACCCTAATCAGACTTGTGTTAGTCATAAATCCCAAACCACAGATCCGATTTTAGATTTGTAAAAAGTGAGTATTGTTATTTTTATGTCTACTGTTCACCACTAAAATTTCAGAGAATTTTGTTTAGAATTGCTATTTATGTCTGTATTTTCAATCTGGAATAGCTGTTTTAATCCCTGTTAAGAGTGATATATTTTAGCTCAGATTTTCGGAAGGGTTTCTCCCTAACCGGAGATGATTTTTCCAATCTGTAAATTGGGAAATCTCTGTTTTTCTTCTTAGTAAGTCTCTGTAAAATTTCATAAATTTCCATGGAGATTTGACCCTTGGTTCATGTCTTGGATTGAAACTGGTTGGTGAATTAGGTCAAAAATAGCATATTTTTAGGGTTTAATGCAATTTTTGGATTAATGCAATGTCAAAAAATTATTTTTATAATTCCAATTCGACATTAAGGTTATAACAAGTGTAGGTACCAATTTTTATGGATTTTGGAATCCATTTGATGGCTGAATTAAGCAAATTGCAAAACCGGGTTCCTGAAAGATCCAAAACACTGCTAAAATCACAGTTTTTTTGATATTATTGGATTTTCGTGCATAAGCATATATTTTTAGGGTTTTATTATGTTCATAATCATATTAGGATGCTTTAGGTTTAATTTTGTATTCATTTGATTTTATTTAGTGCATAAAACCTAAGTTTTTACCAAAATCTCTTTTTAAAAAACCCTGATTTCAAGGCCATAGTCTTGCTATCGGGGGCAATTTGGTCATTTGACCTAAATTTCGAAATCCCTAACCCTAATTTTCATATTTTTAAGCATGTCACATCATATTTAGCTTAGTTTATTACATTCAAATTTCAAAACTTGCATTTTATCAAAATATCTTTCTGAAAACCCTAATTTCAAGGCCATAGTCTTGTTATTAGGGGTATTTTGGTCATTTAGACCCCAATTTCGAAATTTCATATTTTATCTTCCTTATTTATTCAATTTTATTTCATACTTTATCATTTTGATTTAAGGGAATCATGGCAAAAAGGCTTATATCTAGCAAAATCCCACAATTTCCTGATATTGTTGGATAAATCTAGAAAAGCCAACATATATTCATTAACCAAGTTTTCTAGTTTTGCAGATACATTGAAGACTTTATTTTTCATGTATTTAAATTTCAATAGTGATGTAATTTGTAATTAAACTTTGGAATAAGAATTTACATTTCCTGCTTAGCTTAGGTTGCATTGCATATAGTTTATTTTTATAATTTTAATGTGTGATGGATGATGATTCATGCATATTTTTACAAATTCACCATGGTCTACACGAATGGCACATGCACTAGCTTCTATGAAGTTTATAAACTTGGTGGAATTTGTATTTATGGCCATAGTCAGAATATGAATGATACTTAGATTTATGATCTTCACATTAGCCACATTCAGCCTACACTCTTAAGCTAACTTCAAAATGCACTGCATTTCTCAAAAATACGAAAAGTATTTCTCAATTCCTTAAATCCATATTCATTCATTTCATGCATTTGCCAATTCCAATCTCAATTCAAAGAAGTTCATTTTCTCAAAATCTCCTAAGTCTTATAGCAAAATCGATTTTCCCAAAAGCATTGAATTTCAAAGAATATTTCAAGTGTTTCTCAAGTTCAAAAACTCAATTTTCCAAAGTTATGCAGTCAATTTCAAAGTTTGAAGTTAGAATTTTTCTAAGTCTTATTCAAAAGAATATGGATTTGCCAATGATATTTCAAATATTTCCCAAGTTCCAAATTCAAATTTTCTAAGTTAGAATTTCAATTTCCAAGTTTGAATTCAGAGAAACCAAGTCTCTCAGAATCGATTTTCACCAAATGTCAAGGATTCCTCAAAATCGATTTTATTTCTCTCAGAAGTATATTTCAAATCCCAATTCACGATTTACATTTTCTAAATATTTCAATCATTCAAAGCAAACATCATGTTTTCAAATGTGCATTTTCTGAAAATTCATAGCACATGTCTGATTCTATGTGCATCTAGAAATTAGAATATGATTTAGACAAGTTGAATAGAGTAAAGCATAAGATTGATCCTTGGTTCAATTACCCCTGTTAAAGGTGGCAGGAACGGTTGAACCTCGTACCGACAGGCGAGTCCTATTCTACGGAATTTTCTCGCATTTTAAAACGGAGGCGAGTTATTTTCAAAAACTTTTTCAAAGGTCAGTTTGATTTGCAAAAGTAAAATTTTGCGATGATAACAGGTTTGGCGACCGTGATGGGACCTGTCTTCGCCTGATCAATCTAATGCTCTACTTAGTTCAAATTGTCAAAATCGATTTCCATGGAATGTCAGCTTTGCTTTATGATATCATGTGAACCTAGGAGCCTAGACTTGAACCCAGCTGACATGGAATGCATATAGACTAGGTATGGATTGGTAGGACCATATTGAGGAGAATTATTCATGCTCACATAGACTTAGGTCTAATACAACACTCCTCAATTTAGGAATTGTATGAAAACAATGTTTGCTTCTTCAAATATTTCAAAATTCTATCTCTTTAGGACTTAGAGCCTTCTGTTTGATTGCATGTGCTCATGTTTTTCAAAAATCACCCCACCTATATTGTCCCGGTCTTCACGTTGCTGGGCTCTCTTCCAGAACCATAGTTCGGGAAAGAGCCTCACAACTGGGCCACTTATTTGGGTGAAAACCCCCCTGCCACGTACCAAGGGCCATAGTCCAACGTATATCGGCAGGTGCTCAAGGATGTTGGAAAACTTGAACCTAGAACCGAAGAAATTGATTTTATGCCACGTACATCGAGCCTTGACTTGAGTATATAGGCATAACTGGATTGGATACAGTTGATCTGAACCTTAGAGTTAGGATTAAGGTCCTACAGCTATTTCAAAATTTGTGCATCTAGAGTCAGCTTTTAGGGAATGCTGTTTGTGCATACTTGTTTATGCAGAATGTGATTGAATGTGTTATTTTCTTTTTATTTTCCATATTTTTCCCAATTTTCTAAAATACTGAACGATTTTCTCAAAATTCCCCAATCTATGTCCATGTACTGTCCATGTTTTCAAACCTTGAATGATTTTCTAAATACTTCATTTTCCATTTATTTCTTCAAACCCTGGACGATTTTTCAAATTTCCCTTAATTTCCTTCAAAACTCCAGGTGATTTCCCATCTTTCCTGTCTTCTGGATCTCGAATTTCCTACTTTATTTTTATCCTGCCTGCATTCCTGTATTTTTCCAAGTCTTATTCCAATTTTCCATGTTTTCCAGTCCGATGGCATCCAGTCAGCTTGATTCAGTCTTCCCTGAGGGTCACATCTCCTACGAGGTGCGACAAAGTCTTCCCAAACATCGAGTCCTCAGCACCGGATCCTTCTTTCCCCGGTGGTATTATTCATGGTTCAAGAACTTCTCTCGTAGGTTTCCGGACCATCTGGACGAGTGTGGATTGGAACTGGAGTCCGCAGTGGGAAAGCAGACAGTCAACAGCAACTTGATTCATGCACTAGCAGAGCGGTGGAATCCGAGCACTTCTACCTTCTGGTTCCCGTGGGGCGAGATGACAGTACTGATGGATGAATTTTCAGAGATTATGGGATTGACCGAGCCAGCCGGTCAGCCTGGAGATCCATTGGAGAAACAGTTTCTGATTAATATTAAGGGTCTGGACCCTAAAGATGCCTTAGCTCGCATGACGGGACGCAAGTCTTGGCCTCTGATTGAAGAAGATGGAAATGAATATGTGGACCTGCTCGAAATCTACAGACAGCATGGGACATTTGTGGAAGTCAGCTCGTTGTCCAGGACAGCTCGAGAGAGAATTCAGCACGCGATGGTTTTGTGCACGGCAGGATTAGCTTTCTTTCCAGATGGACGAAATTACATGGATATCAGAATAGTTCAGCTTCTAAGGAGATGGGGAAGTTGACAGACCAGTCGCCTCTCAATAGCCATGCCCACACTCGCTTTTCTATACCGAGGGTTGACTCATTTCGCACTCGGAGAGTCGATCCTAGTCGAAGGGTGCACCTACGCGTTGCAATCTTGGTTTCTCCAGCATGTGCTAGCTCGAGCCAGTTCATTCAGATACAATGGTGAGAAGTTTCTTTCAGTTGCGCGATACTGGTTCTTGATCCACAACCTTCAGGAGGAAGAAGTCGTATGGGACTACTTTGATCGTCAAGAGTCACCTCCCAGATATACCTATGCATACGGCAAGCGGTTCAGGCTACTTGGCCCCTTCTTCTGCGCATACTATCATCCAGAGCGGTGCGTCAGGTAGTTCTCTCAGAGGCAGAAGCGCGTTGAGATTCGTCCACTAGCAGGGGTTCTGCCAGAATTTGACCTCGCATCAGATCAGTGGTCCGGAGCATACCATTCTGCCAGACATGGCTGGGATTCCTTTGTCCATCTTACTATTTTTCCTGGCCCTCGAGTATCGTCTGATTATCCAGAGTGGTGGAAAATTGTATGTCCCCCTCCCCTCTGTCAAGTATATTATTGATAAAATCATGTTTTTCCCCTCAATAAAATTCCTGTATTTTACATTTCACTTTGGTTTGACGACTGTAAACACCCCAAATTTTCACTCACATTCTTGACATTGCCCTTAATCGGCACATTTCAGTTCTCCAGAAGCAATGAAGGGCAAAATAGTCATTTTTAAAGATTTAACCTGACAGAAAGTCCTAAATTTTACTCTTGAGCCTCAAAATTTCTATATTTAGGTTCAGAGACATCTTCAAATGGCAAAATTTCAAAATCCTCTTTCTGGACAAAGAGTTAGAATTTCCAAGTCCGAGCTCAGAGTGACATTTCACTGAAACATGTCTTTGCATCGCATTGCATGAACACTTTGCATCATTTCATTGCATAGCACATCAGTTTGAGATCCAGAACTCCTAATTTTCAAAATTGTCCATCCAGATTTGATTTTTAAACTTTTCAAAATTGATTTTTAAAACCCTGGGTTTTCAAAATTGCCAATCTTTCCCATTTTACCCCTAGGACTTTGAATTACAAAAATTTTTCTCAAGAAAAACAATCTGGATATTTGGATAATGATTTTAAAGATTTTATCTCAAAACTTTTTGCAAAAGATTTTAAATTTCTTTACAAATTTTGTTTTTACATTTATCCATATTTTTGCCCTGAAAACCCAATTTTTCCAAATTCTTGAAAAACAAATAATGTTTTATCTCGTATTTTCAAATAAATTGAGCGGGACCCGCCTTTGAACTAGCATCATACTCAGACTCTCAGGTAAGTATCTTATTCTCAAGTGGGACCCACCCGGCGATGGCACCAATTTCGTAAATTCCTCTTCTTTTTATTTTCTTATTTTTATTTTATTTTTTTATGTTATGTTCTAAAGTAGTGGGCCCACACATTTGCGGCACTCCACTTGAAAATAAAAGATTTGCTAAAACAAAATAAAACTTTATTTTCAAAAAGAATTTAAAAAAAAAAATTGGCTGAGGTGGCATCTCCAATTTAATTTTATTCTTTTTATTTTTTTTATTTATTTCTTTTATTTACTATTCATTTTTTTAAAAGAAACAGCCCCAAAACGGCGCCACAGCCAAACTTTCCAAAAAAAAAAACATTCATTTTACCCAAAACTTAGGTAAATGAAATAATTTTTTTTTGAAAAACATAAGATGCGCCCCTTTTGGAAAACGGCTGATTTTCAAAATCTCAGTTTTCAAAAGTTTTAAAAACATAACGGAGCTCTTAAAAGAAGACGGCGTTTTTTTTTGTTTTTGAGGAAAGAGGCTGAAGGTCTTTAAAAGACCCAGCTATTGATTGAAAGAGGGGGGCAACCATTGAACGAGAGAGGGGGAAATTTTGAATTGGAGATTTCGGTTTTTGCAGGAGGCTCTCAAGGTGGAAAGGAGGTGGTTTTCCTATTCTTCAGCCATACATTTGCTATCGGAGATCGAGCTTCAGACACTACAGCCCCAGCCACGCAGGAGAGTCACCACCAGCGTCATCCTTCATCCACTCCAGCCCAGCAGCAGGAGAGCCACCATCGTTTTTCCCTCTTTTCCTTCAGCCCTCAGTAGAAGCCACCACACGGTTGCTGTCATTTACCTTCAACCCCATCAACAAAAGAGCCCAGCCGCAGGATTTCCACCAGGTGCTACCCTTCCTTCAACCCAGCCAGCAAAAGATTTCAACGTCTCTGCATATTCTTCAGCATACCAGCCGCAGGAGAAGCCATTCAGCGTGGAGCTCTTCCACCTTCAGCCAGCTGCATCACCATCCTCCACGTTACCTTCAACCTTCCCATCTTCTTCAGCCCTTCTCTAGCCCAACAGAGGAAATCCAGCAGTTGCTGCTCTCATCTCTTCCAGCCCAGCCCCAGGGGACCTAGCCGATCATCAACAAGAGATCCAGCCTCCCACCTGTGAGATTAGTTGCGGTAATAACCTTCCAGGAGATATTATTTCCTTTGATTCACGGTAGGCAATATCATTTCCATACTTAATGTTATTTTTCCTCTTTTTCCCCTTTCATTTTTTTTCTCTTGTTTTCCATTTCCCATGTCCCTATTCATCCAAAACGCAGCCTGTGTATTATTAGATTATCAATCGCAGCCTCAATGTCTAAAATTGTTTCTTGAAATGGCTATAATTTATCCATCGAATTCATGTTTCATTATGTAGAACTGAAACATTGATCAACGTCTCACCTTCTACATGTTATGTCATTTTTGAATTGGACTAAAATTGTCAATTCGGATCAGGTCTTCACATTTTCTCTATAGTTGTTTTGGGTGAAATTTTACATAGGTTTGAGGCCTGATCGTAACCAGCTTTTATATAGTAGCTTTAGAAATGTCTTTACTGAGAAGTCAGCAGGTCTGTTGATTATTTGTTGAAAATTTTTCTGTTAAGGGGATGATAGGATCGTAACATTGGTTCAAAAGGTTCTAAATGCTTGGCCTGCTCTTGTTCTCTTTGTGATAGCCGAGGATATCATATTGATGGCTTAATTATGAACTGTTTGCAGAGATTGGAAGTGATCGTTTATGAACAACCTTATATATATATATATATATATATATATATATATATATATATATATATTAGTTTTTCTTTCTTTTCAGGCCCGGATGTTCCTACATTCATCATCACTCAAATGATGCAATTACTAGCAACTCTCTGCAACGATCCATCGTTCAGTAGGGCAGAGTGTAGAAAATAAAAAGCCTGGTGAACAGATGACATGTTTTTTTTTTTTCCAGATTGTGGATATTTGTCGGTGGTTGCTGAATGCTTTAGGCTATGGTCTATTGGCCTTCAATAGTTTTTTTTTTCTGAAGTTATACAGATTTTTCTTGCAGGATTTCTGTTACTGTTTTGTTAAGAATGTTTTGGCAGGCTGTTTGTGTTTCGCCTCTCTTCTATAAGTAGTTTAAACCCTAAGGCTTTGTGATATATTTTCTGTGTATTGATTTTATGGTAATTTACCACAGTTAGCATTCTTTTATGATCAAATGAGTCTTTGTCTTTATGTGAAATGAGTCTTAAGGAGGAAGCATATCAAAGAAAATTTTTTCTATGTTTTGCCAATACTCTGCATACCCCTTTTTCTGTATTTTTTTTTATGCCATCAAGTCCATTTGTAATAGCTAATGTACGGAATTCATGGCAATTTGTTTTCCTTATTTTGGTCGGAAGGGTACAGAAATTCAGTCCCTTTGGTCGTTCACCATCATTACTATTCATGGGTGCATCATCCATATGTTTTCATTCCCCTTTTTGCAGGAATACCCATTCTTGATAATTGGTCATGTTCATGGATGTATATTTTTATATCCATTCATGATCTATAAACCATCTTTTGCATTCTTCATTATTGGTATATAGGGAAGATCCATACCCAATTTCGTTGAGAAATATGTTGTAATTTGAGAAATATGATTGTGTAAAGTCCCCTACAGAAACTGTATATAGCTGTATTTTCTGGTTTTACCCATTATATGGAATTTCCATTAAACATATATATTTTCTCATTATATGTATATATATATCTATGTATATGTATATCTATTGTATATCTACCTATATGTATGTGTATATATGTATATATATATCTATATATATATACATGTATATATACTTATATATATATATATATATATATCCCTTCATGTGTACTTGTTATTGCATATATTTTTCTTTTCTCTTACTTTTGTAAATATATCTTCATTGTCATATATCATTCATCACAAATTCAAGTATTTTTATATCTATATGTATATCTTTGTTGTATATAGTATATATATACCCATTCCCTTAGTTATCTTCTACTAACTCTCATTTTGCAGGAAAATCTAGAAGATGCTGATTCCTTGGCTCCATTTCATTTTTTTTTTTTTACTTTATGTTAGCAATGTAACAATCCAATGTAAACCTTGGAATAAGATTTACTTTTACTGCTTAGATTAGGCCGCATCTCATATAGTTTTGATTTTAGTAATATCCTGATTCTATGATGCATATATCTCAATTTTCCAAATTCACCGTGGATGAACACGAATGGCACGTGCACCAACTCTTAGAGAGTTGATGAACTCGGTGGAGTCCATATTTACGGCCCTAGTCGGAATATGGACGAGACCCAGATCCATCATCTCTCTACCAGTCACATTGAGCCTACACTCTTAGGCTATCTTGAAAATGCACCTCATATTTCCAATGTTTTCAGAACATTGTGAATTAACTCAAATAAACCCTGAATATATTCATGGCCACAGTCAGAATATGTGAAGGATTTACTTTGGCTTAATCCACATTTTTCCAACAAATTTTTCAAAAAGTTTTTCAAAGTACATTCATTCATTCAAATCATCTGCATCATTCATTTTTCTCATGATTTTCTCAAAAGATTTTCACTTCATGGAATCGACTTTCTCAAGAAACTATGATGATATTCGGAGTTGGATTTCCCAAATCAACTATTTTCCTGTGATTTTCCTTAAAAAGTTATCTTTTTAAGATCCATTTTCAAAGGAATTTCTCATTTTCTCAAGAATCCAAGTTGATTTTCAGATATTTCAAAAAACCAGATTCTCAGGATTTCAATTTCCTAAGTTTTGAATTTCCTTCTCCAACGAATCTTTCCTATAAATTTTCTATCATTTTCTTAAGAAAATTCTCAAAATCCAAGTTTTCCTGATAAGTGTTTTTCTTTTCAAATGATCATCTTTTCTCAAGAATTCCTTCATTTTCCTGAGATTCTTATTTTTTCATGGTTTTCTAAGTCTTTCTAAACTTTCTCAAAATTTTCTTGAGATTCTCATTTCTTCATGGTTTTCCAAAGACTTTATAAACTTTCTCAAGATTTTCTTGAAATTCTCATCTCTTCAAGATTTTCTAAGTCTTTATAAACTTTCCTGAGATTTTCACACCTTCTTCGCCTGAGTTTCCTGAGAGATTGATTTCCATCTTTTTCCTGAGAAATACTTTTCAACTTCAAATATTTTCTAAGCATACATCATATTTTCCAATTTACATCTTCCAAAATTCTCATAGCACATGCCTGAATTCTCTGTGCATTTAGGATAGAACATGATTTCGGTAATTTCACTACGTCAAGCACAATTTTGGTCCTTGGTTCGATTACCCCTGTTAAAGGCGGCAGGAACGGTCGAACCTCGTACCGACAGGTCGAGCCCCATCCCATGGATTTTCCCGCAATTTTTAAAACGGAGGCGAGTATTTCAAAACAATTTCCAAAATCCGGTCAAGTTTGAATCGCGAAAGCCATTCCATCTCTCTTCCGCAAGGAAGGGAAGATGGGAAAAATTTTGCGACGATAACAGGTTTGGCGACCGTGATGGGACCTGTCCTTGTCTGACCTAAATTGTGCTTGACTTAGTTTAATTATCAAAATTATGTTCACAAAATGTCAGCTCTTTTACTTTTGATATCATGCGAGCCTAGGAGCCTAGATTCTGACCTAGCTGACATTGATTGCATATAGACTAGGCATGGTTTGGTAGGACCAGATTGAGGAGATATTTTCATGCTCACATAGACTTAGGTCTAAATACAACTCTCCTCAATTTAGGATCTGAATGCAAACAATGTATGCTTCTTCAAAGTTTTCAAAATCTATCTCTCTAGGATTTAGAGCCCTCTATTTCTTGCATGTGATCATTTTTTTCAAACCCCAATTACCTATCATTACCCGGTCTTCACGTTGCTGGGCTCTCTTCCAGAACCCTAGTTCGGGACAGAGCCTCACAACTGGGCCAACTATTTGGGTTAACACCCCCCTACCACGTACCGCGGGCCACAGTCCGAAGTATATCGGTAGGCGCTCAAGGATGTTGGAAAACCTTACCTTAGAACCGGAGTTGAAATTATATGCTACGTACCTCGAATTTCGATTCAGGTATATCGGCATAACTGGATTGGATAAAGATGATCTGAACCTAGAGTTAGGATTAGGTCCTACAACTATTTTCAAAATGATGCATCTAGAGTCAGCCTTTTAGGGAGTGCTGAATGTGCATAAATGTTTGTGCAGGATGTGATTATATGTGTGATTTCCTCAATTCTTTATATTTCTCAATGTTTTCCAACTTATTAGGGCTTTTTCAAATATCCTTATTTTGCATGAGATATTTTTCTCAAACCCTGGATGATTTTCTCAAATATCCCATTTCTTCCAAAAATTCCAGGCGATTTTACATTCTACCTTTCTACTGGATCTCGAATTTCTAGCTGCATTTTTATCCTGCCTGCAAAATTTTTTCAAAATTTCTCACATTTTCCTAAGTCTCATTCTGAGTCTTTCTCTGTTTTCAGTTCGATGGCATCCAGTCAAGTCGATCCTATCTTTCCTGAAGGTCACATCTCCTTTGAGGTGCGACAAGGTCGTCCTGAACATCGAGCCCTTAGCACCGGAACTTTCATTCCCCGGTGGTATTATTCCTGGCTAAAGAGCTTTTCCCGAATGTTCTCGGACCATTTGAGCGAGTGCGGATTAGAACTGGTGTCAGCAGTTGGGAAGCAGACCATTAACGGCAACTTGATCCATGCAATGGCAGAACGATGGAATCCTCGAACATGTACCTTCTGGTTCCCATGGGGAGAGATGACCGTTTTAATGGATGAATTTTCAGAAATCATGGGATTACCAGAACCAGCCGGTCAGCCAAGCGATCCATTAGAATATCAATTCCTGATCAATGTCAAGGGTTTGGACCCCCGAGACTCCTTAGCTCGTATGACAGGCCGACGATCCTGGCCTTTGATCCAGTTGGAAGGGAATGAATATGTCGATTTGCTCGAGTTGTACCGCCAGTAGGGGACCTTCGTCGAAGTCAGCTCGCTATCAAGAACAGCCAAAGAAAGGATTCAGAATGCAATGGTTCTGTGCACCGTAGGATTATCCCTCTTCCTAGATGGACAAAACTACATGGACATCAGAATAATTCAGCTCATGAGAAGATGGGGAAGTCGGCAGACTAATCGCCTCTCTATAGCCATGGCAGCGCTCGCCTTCCTATATCGAGGTCTGACTCGATTCTCACTTGGAGAATCCATCTTAGTTGAAGGATGCATCTACGCGCTTCAATCCTGGTTCTTTTAGCATGTTCCAGCCCGAGCAAGCTCTTTCAGATATAATGGTCAAGAACTTCTTCCAGTGGCACAGTACCAGTCTATGATCAACAACATTCAAGAAGATGATGTAGTCTGGGACTATTTTGATCGGCAATTATCTCCTCCCAGATACACCTATGCTTATGGCAAGAGGTTCAAGTTACTGGGCCCATTCTTCTGCACTTACTACCAACCAGAGAGATGTGTCCGGCAATTCTCCCAGAGACAGCAGTACGTCGAAGCCCGATTGTTATCAGGTGTTATGGCAGAGTTTGATCTCACTTCCGCGCAATGGTCCGGGGCATATCATTCTGCCCGCTACAGCTGGGATTCCTTTGTCTCTCTTAAAATTTTCCCTGGTACTAGAGTGTCTGCTGATTATCGTGAATGGTGGCAAATTGTTTGTCCTCCACCTCTTTGTCAAGATCAATAAAATCATGTTTTCTCATTTTAATAAAATTCTCTCTTTTTCTATTATGGCTTGATGACCTCGCTTAGGTAACAAGGCATATTTTCGTTGTTTGTTTCTCGTGCTAAGAATTGACAATACAATTGTCGTGATTCTCGCAACGACTCAGTCCCTAGTAATGGGACATCTTTTTCGAATTGTCTATCATATTTTTCAATAAATATTTCTTCCAAAAGCCAATTCCTTCATAATCTAATTAGGTCTTTGCCCTGCAGAGAGCATCCGCAGCAAAATCTGAGAGCATCCATATCATTTGATGGTTAAGACAAGATCAGGCAAAAGAACAACGGTATCGCAGTACTCGTCAGCCTCAGAAGAAGAGATGGGCTCTCCCCGATCCGAGAAGAGTCAAGAGCAACAACAAGAGGATGATGGCATAGACCCTCAAAT